>NC_084626.1:43985112-44012612 GCF_033978795.1 Nerophis ophidion
TAAAATATACAAGATGTAGGTATATATGTCATGTAGTAATATTGATAATAACATATAATATATACATAAAGTCAGTATAAACGTCATGTAGTAACATTCATATTAACATGTAATATTTACATGATGTAAAAAATATGTAAAGTACGATTTTATATACATGATGTACGTATATATATTTTATATATATATATCTATCTTTCTATATATATATATATAAATATACATATATATATACTATATATATATATATGTATATATATATTTAGAAATGTATATATATATATATATATATATATATATATATATATATATATATATAATGTAGTAACATTAATTATAACATGTAAAATATAGAAGATGTAGGTATATATGTCATGTAGTAATATTGATAATAAAATATAATATATACATAAAGTCAGTATATACGTCATGTAGTAACATTCATATTAACATGTAATATATACATGATGTAAGTATATATGTCATGTAGTAACATTCATAATAATATGTAATATATACATAAAGTAAGTATAAATGTCATGTAGTAACATTCATAATAACATATAATATATACATAATGTAAAAAATATGTAAAGTAGGATTTTATATACATGATGTACGTATATACATATATATATATTTTATATACATATATATATATATATAATACATATATATATATGTATATATATGCATACATATATATATATATATATATATATATATGTATGTATATATATATATATATGTATATATATATATATATATATATATATAATGTAGTAACATTAATTATAACATGTAAAATATACAAGATGTAGGTATATATTTCATGTAGTAATATTGATAATAACATATAATATATACATAAAGTCAGTATAAACGTCATGTAGCAACATTCATATTAACATGTAATATTTACATGATGTAAAAAATATGTAAAGTAGGATTTTATATACATGATGTACGTATATATATTTTATATATATATCTATCTATATATATATATATAAATATATATATATATACTGTATATATATGTATATATATATAAATGTATATATATATATTTATAAATGTATATATATATATATATATATATATAATGTAGTAACATTAATTATAACATGTAAAATATAGAAGATGTAGGTATATATGTCATGTAGTAATATTGATAATAAAATATAATATATACATGAAGTCAGTATATACGTCATGTAGTAACATTCATATTAACATGTAATATATACATGATGTAAGTATATATGTCATGTAGTAACATTCATAATAATATGTAATATATACATAAAGTAAGTATGAATGTCATGTAGTAACATTCATAATAACATATACTATATACATAATGTAAAAATATGTAAAGTAGGATTTTATATACATGATCTACGTATATATATATACATTTATATATATATATATATATATATCAATTTTTTATATATGTATATATATACACATATATATATATATATATATATATATATATATATATATATATATGTATATATATACTATATATATATGTATATATATAAATGTATATATGTATATATATATATATATATATATATATATATATAATGTAGTAACATTAATTATAACATGTCAAATATACAAGATGTAGGTATATATGTCATGTAGTAATATTGATAATAACATATAATATATACATAAAGTCAGTATATACGTCATGTAGTAACATTCATATTAACATGTAATATATACATGATGTAAGTATATATGTCATGTAGTATTATTCATAATAACATGTAATATATACATAAAGTAAGTATATATGTCATGTAGTAACATTCATAATAACATGTAATATATACATAATGTAAAAAAATATGTAAAGTAAGTTTTTATATAAATGATGTACGTATATATATATATATAGTATATATATATATATGTTTATATATTTTATATATATATATATATATATACATATATATGTATATATATATATAAAATATATAAACATATATATATATATATATACTATATATATATATATACAAGATGTAGGTATATATGTCATGTAGTAATATTGATAATAAAATATAATATATACATAAAGTCAGTATATACGTCATGTAGTAACATTCATATTAACATGTAATATATACATGATGTAAGTATATATGTCATGTAGTAACATTCATAATAACATGTAATATATACATAAAGTAAGTATATATGTCATGTAGTAACATTCATAATAACATGTAATATATACATAATGTAAAAAATATGTAAAGTAAGTTTTTATATAAATGATGTACGTATATATATATATATATATATATATATATATATATATATAGTATATATATATATATAGTATATATATATATGTTTATATATTTTATATATATATATATACATATATACATATATATGTATATATATATATATAAAATGTAGTAACATTAATTATAACATGTAAAATATACAAGATGTAGGTATATATGTCATGTAGTAATATTGATAATAACATATAATATATACATAAAGTCAGTATATATGTCATGTAGTAACATTCATATTAACATGTAATATATACATGATGTGAGTATTTATGTCATGTAGTAACATTCATAATAACATGTAATATATACATAATGTAAAAAAATATGTAAAGTAGGATTTTATATACATGATGTACGTATATACATATATATATATATTTTATATACATATATATATATATATATATATATAATACATACATATATATATGTATATATATATGCATATATATATATATATATATATATATATATATATGTATATATATATGTATATATATATATATACTTATATATTTATAATGTAGTAACATTAATTATAACATGTAAAATATACAAGATGTAGGTATATATGTCATGTAGTAATATTGATAATAACATATAATATATACATAAAGTCAGTATATACGTCATGTAGTAACATTCATATTAACATGTAATATATACATGATGTAAGTATATATGTCATGTAGTAACATTCATAATAACATGTAATATATACATAAAGTAAGTATATATGTCATGTAGTAACATTCATAATAACATGTAATATATAGATAAAGTATGTATATATGTCATGTAGTAACATTCATAATAATATGTAATATATACATAAAGTAAGTATATATGTCATGTAGTAACATTCATAATAATATGTAATATATACATAAAGTAAGTATATATGTCATGTAGTAACATTCATAATAACATGTAATATATACATAAAGTAAGTATATTTGTCATGTAGTAACATTCATAATAACATTTAATATATACATAAAGTAAGTATATATGTCATGTAGTAACATTCATAATAACATGTAATATATACATAATGTAAACAAATATGTAAAGTAGGATTTTATATACATGATGTACGTATATATATATATATATATATATATACACACAGTACGTATATATATTTTTTTATATATACATATATATATGTATATATGTATATATATATATATAATATAGTAACATTAACTATAACATGTAAAATATACAAGATGTAGGTATATATGTCATGTAGTAATATAATAATAACATATAATATATACATAAAGTAAGTATATATGTCATGTAGTAACATTCATAATAACATGTAATATATACATAATGTAAAAAAATGTGTAAAGTAGGATTTTATATACATGATGTACGTATATATATATATATATATATATATATATATATAGGTGTGGGAAAAATCACAAGACTACAACATCTCTACAGAACTGTTTCATGAGGGGTTCCCTCAATCTCCTGATGATTGAGGGAACCCCTCATGAAACAGTTCTGTAGAGATGAAGTAGTCATGTGATTTTTCCCACACATACATATTGCGCTCTACCACGGTATCGAGCACTATTCCCTGGATAATCCAATCAAGACATATATATATATATATATATATATATACAGTACGTATATATATATATATATATTTTATATATATATACATATATATATATGTATATATGTATATATATATCAATATATCTATATATATAAATATATATATATATATATATATATATATATATATATATATATATATATATATATATAAATATATATAATGTTGTAACATTAATTATAACATGTAACATATACAAGATGTAGGTATATACGTCATGTAGTAACATTCATATTAACATGTAATATATACATGATGTAAGTGTTTATGTCATGTATTAATATTCATAATAACATGTAATATATACATAAAGTAAGTATAAAATTAATGTAGTAACATTCATCATAACGTAATATATACATAAAGTAAGTATATATGTCATGTAGTAACATTCATAATAACATGTAATTTATACATTTATAGTAACAATATCACTAATACTTGGTAAATATTCAAGTCATCAAATATAAATGGAGTATTGTTGATGCTTTCAATTAGGATTTTATGGGCGGAATAATGGAGCTCCAATGCAAACTTTTCTTTACGTTTTTTTTTTTTTTTTAACATTTAAAATGCATTTTTAAAAATCCAGCCTTTTTCATGTCTTTCATAATTATTGTGAACGATAGGCAAAATTCCAAAAAAAGTGCAATACCCTTTTTAGCAGAGGAGTCAGTTTACAGTTGCCCTCAACCAGGGATGTATACCAAGTACCGCTATTTTGTGGTACCGGTTCCTAATTAGGTCGGTCTGTAAGGGCCGTGAAAATTCTAGACTTACGATACTGCGATCTGTAGTTTTTTGTTCCAGCTGACCAACGTAATTGTGACACGCTGTCTATATATATAGTATATATATATATATATATATACTAGACATTAGCATCAGCTTGGAGTAATGACAAATAAGGAAGCAACACCAAGCAAATATTAGTAACACAATATTTGCTTCACGCACTTTACTCACGACCGTCTTTTATCAACCGTCCTCCAATCCGTTAAACCACAGGCCAATATTTATCCACTCGTGAAAAAATGAGGTAATAAGATAATCCATAAAGTTGCTTTGAAGTCAGATATACTATATCTCCAAAAGTATTTGGCCACCTGCCTTGACTCACATATGAACTTGAAGTGCCATCTCATTCCAAATTATAGGGTTCAATATGACGTGAGTCCACCTTTTGCAGCTATTACAGCTTCAAGTCTTCTGGGAAGGCTGTCCACAAGGTTGCGGAGCCTGTTTATATGAATTTCCACCATTCTTCCAAAAGTGCATTGGTGATGTTGGTCGAGAAGGCCTGGCTCTCAGTCTCTATTCTAATTCATCCCAAAGGTGTTCTATCGGGTTCAGGTCAGGACTCTGTGCAGGCCAGTCAAGTTAATCCACACCAGACTCTGTCATCCATGACTGTGCACTGGTGCACAGTCATTTCGGAAGAGGATGGGGACCGCTCGAAACTGTTCCCACAAAGTTGGGAGCATGGAATTGTCCAAAATGTTTTTGGTATCCTGGAGCATTCAAAGTTTCTTTCACTGGAACTAAGGGACCAAGCACAACTCCTGAAAAACAACTCCACACCATAATTACTCCGCTGACCCCTCGCTGTCAGTTTACGTGGCCGACCACTTGGTGGCTGAGTTGCTGTTGTTCCCAAACTATTCAATTTTCTTATAATAAAGCAACAGTTGACTTTGGAATATTTCGGAGCGAGGACATTTCACGACTGGATTTGTTGCACAGATGGCATCCTATGACAGTTCCAACACCAACTCTAACCCGTGCACACCCTTTTTATCTTCTTCTTTTTTCACTCTTTTCTATCGCCCCACCCCAACGCTTAGGCCTAACCCTAACCAACTATTTTTCTTTATAACTAACCCCTAATATTAACCCTAACCCCAACCCCAACGCCAACCCCAACCCCAACCCCAATCCATTAACAAAGTCTTCCCTCAATAACCTCGGAATTATTCGTTATTAGTAACCATAACCCTTTTGTATGAGGAATATATTCACCATTAATTAGTTGCATGTTAACGCACAAATTAGTAACATATTGGCTCTAAATTAGTCATAATTAAGTACTTATTAATGCCTTATTCTGCAAGGCCTTATCATACAACATTCCCTAACCCAAACCCCAACCCTAGCCCTTCGAACCCTTACTTTACCCTAACCCTTATACAACCAATAAGCCATTAACTGAGAGTCTTGCTCAATAACCTGAGAATTATTGCTTATTAGTAACCCTAACCCTAGTCCTAACCCCAACCCCAACCCCAATCCATTAACAAACTCTTCGGTCAATAACCTCGGAGAATATATTCAACATTAATTAGTTGCATGTTAACGCGCAAATTAGTAACATATTGGCTCGAAATTGGTCATAATTAAGTACTTATTAATGCCTTATTCTGCAAGGCCTTATTATACAACCTTCCCTAACCCAAACCCCAACCCTAGCCTTACCCTAACCCTTATACAACCAATAAGCCATTAACTGAGAGTCTTGCTCAATAACCTGAGAATTATTGCTTATTAGTAACCCCAACCCCAACCCCAATCCATTAACAAAGTCTTCCCTCAATAACCTCGGAATTATTCGTTATTAGTAACCCTAACCCTTTCGTCTGAGGAATATATTCACCATTAATTAGTTGCATGTGAATGCGCAAATTAGTAACATATTGGCTCTAAATTAGTCATAATTAAGTACTTATTAATACCTTATTCTACAACATTCCCTAACCCAAACCCCAACCCTAGCCCTATGAACCCTTACTTTACCCTAACCCTTATACAACCAATAAGCCATTAACTGAGAGTCTTGCTCAATAACCTGAGAATTATTGCTTATTAGTAACCCTAACCGTAGTCCTAACCCCAACCCCAATCCATTAACAAAGTCTTCCCTCAATAACCTCGGAGAATATATTCACCATTAATTAGTTGCATGTTAACGCGCAAATTAATAACATATTGGCTCTAAATTAGTCATTATTAAGTACTTATTAATGCCTTATTCTGCATGGCCTTATTATACAACATTCCCTAACCCAAACCCCAACCCTAGCCCTTCGAACCCTTACTTTACCCTAACCCTTATACAACCAATAAGCCATTAACTGAGAGTCTTGCTCAATAACCTGAGAATTATTGCTTATTAGTAACCCTAACCGTAGTCCTAACCCCAACCCCAATCCATTAACAAAGTCTTCCCTCAATAACCTCGGAGAATATCCATCCATCCATTTTCTACCGCTTATTCCCTTTCGGGGTCGCGGGGGGCGCTGGCGCCTATCTCAGCTACAATCGGGCGGAAGGCGGGGTACACCCTGGACAAGTCGCCACCTATTCACCATTAATTAGTTGCATGTTAACGCGCAAATTAGTAACATATTGGCTCTAAATTAGTCATTATAAAGTACTTATTAATGCCTTATTCTGCAAGGCCTTATTATACAAAATTACCTAACCAAAACCCCAACCCTAGCCTTACCCTAACCCTTATACAACCAATAAGCCATTAACTGAGAGTCTTGCTCAATAGCCTGAGAATTATTGCTTATTAGTAACTCTAATCCTAACCCCAACCTTAACCCTAAAATGATTTAAACCCAGTTTGTTGTGATTCCTGCAGAACCCCGTACTTAATCCCCAGTCGACTACAACTGTCCTCTGTATGAACTGTGGAAAAGCCCCAAAGTAGTTTCACCTCAGCCTCCTTCACAAAGTCTTTCAAGTGTCCGTCATGTATTGATGTTCTCATTGGTCTCATCTCCTAATGTCCCCCAGGTGAGTCGGGACAGATAACGGTCCTCTCTTATTCATGGGCCTGTCGGACACGCTGACTGGTGACCTCCGCCGCTCGCCACAGGAACTGAAACAACCCAAAACAAGTTGATTCACGGCCCCCCGGAATAGGAAAGAGAGCAATTTCCATTCTAATCTAACCGTTGCTTGAAGCCGGCGATACAACATGCGGACAGATTGTGTCACATCCACGCAATACTCCTGAAATTAAGTGCATCGGCGCGAGCTAATTAAACAGTGGTGGTCAAAAGTTTACATCCACTTGTAAAGGACATCATGTCATGGTTGTTTTGAGTTTCCAATCCTTTCTACAACTCTTGTTTTTTTTGTGATAGAGTGATTGGAGCACATACTTGTTGGTCACAAAAAAACATTCATGAAGTTTGGTTCTTTTATGAATTTATTATGGCTCTACTGAAAATCTGTTGGGTCATAAGTAGATATTTGGCAAGTTTCACTGCAATAAGGCGCTTTTGGTAGCAATCCACAAGCTTCTGCTTGAATGTTTGACCACTTCTCTCGACAAAATTGGTAGAGTTCAGCTAAATTTTTCAGTTTTCTAACTTGTTTCTTTAACATTGTCCACACATTTTCTCCTCCAAACATATTGCTATGTATTGTAGCCAAACAGCTCAATTTTTGTTTCATCTGACACCACATGGAAAAATACAAAACCTTCTGGAAGAAAGTTCTATGGTCAGATGAAACAAAAATTTAACTGTTTGGCTTCACAGGTACACCAGACCTACCGTCAAGCATGGTGGTGGTAGTATTATGCGCTGGGCCTGTTTTGCTGCCAATGGAACTTGTGCTTTACAGAGAGTAAATGGAACAATGAAAAAAGGAGGATTACCTCCAAATTCTTCAGGACAAGCTAAAATCATCAGCCCGGAGGTTGAGTCCTGGGCGCAGTTGGGTGTTCCAACAGGACAATGACCCCAAACACATGCCAAAATTGGTAAAGGAATGTCTAAATCAGGCTAGAAAGAAGGTCTTAGAATGTGCTTCCCAAATGTCTGACTTAAACGTGCGGACAATGCTGAAGAAACAAGTCCATGTCAAAAGAAAACCACAAACTTAGCTGACCTGGTCAAACATTCAAGCAGAAGATTTTGGATGGGTACCAAAAGTGTCTTATTGCAGTGAAACTTGCCAAAGGACATGTAAGCAAATATTAACATTGCTGTATGTATACTTTTGACCCAGCAGAATTACTCACATTTTCAGTAGAGCCATAATAAATTTATAAATGAACCAAACTTCATGAATGTTTTTTGTGAACAACAAGTATGTGCTCCAATCACTCTATCACAAAAAAATAAGAGTTGTAGGAATTGTTATATATAATGTACACACATCTACTGTATATATATACACATATATATATATATATATATATATATATATATATACATATATATATATATACATACATACATACATATATACATATAAATACATAATTATGCACCCCAAAAAGGACAAGTGGTAGAAAATGGATGGATGGATGGATAAATACATACATACATACATACATATATATATATATATATATATATATATTATATATATATATAATATACGTATATACATACATATATATTCATATGTATACATATACATATATATACATGCATATATATACATACATACATACATGCATATATATATATACATACATACATGCATATATATATACATACATATATACATGCATATATATACATATATATATACATACATACATACATATATATGTACACATACATACATATATACACATATACACATACATACATACATATGTACACATACATACATATATATATATATACAAATATATATGTGTGTGTATATTTATATATATATATATATATATATATATATATATATACACACACATATATATTTGTATATATATATATACACACACATATATATTTGTATATATATATATATATATATATATATATATATATATATATGTATATATATATATATATATATATATATATATAAAATCAACGTTGTGCCTACTGAGTTGTGTCTGTTGTCCAAGCTTCCTTGCCCTATGGCTTGCTTCTCTTTAAGGACATGTTCCCTGCGTGCAAGTCCTTATCAGTCAGCGAATTTTGATTTCCAAATGTGTGGTTCGTCATTTTTGGGGAGAAAGTGGTAAATAACAGATGTGAGCAAAAACGTGTTCCGTTGAGTGACCGGGCGAATGCATTCTGTGTTAGCACGGACATTTGGTGCTAAAGACAGTGACCAGACTCCCATGAGTCTCCGGTCCATCCGGAGCTCTTCAGTACCCGCTAATTATTCTTCACACCTAATCTGAGAAAGGAGAAGAAGCAGAGTAGGACGAGCGAGGGAGCAGAAGATGGGGGAGTGATTGGCAGCAAGTGTTCCTTACAGGAACAATTCCTCACATGTATCCACCACCTGCCTCGCCTTGTCCCTTCTGCCGCTTCCAGCGTTGCCTCCAGCATGGCAGAGTTTGTGCAGGAGGCGGCCAGCTGGGTGAGGACTGCCTTTTACTGGGCATCAGGTATGAATAACAAGTTGGACCAGGCAGAAGCATAACCATGGCTCATTTGTTTCCCCCACCGTTCATGATATATAGCTCAAATGTGCCTGGCAGGTCCAAGATATTTGTTCCACTGATATGTGTGTTTACTGTATTTTATTAAATTTTAATTAGGAAACGGGGGTTGTCCAACCGTTATTTTGGTACCGGTATCAAACTTTAATTCAATACTTTTCAAAACTTCTATACGTTTCAAAATAAATGGGAACTGTTTGGTACAGGGTGAGTAGACGGCACAAACAACAAGGGTGTATAGTATTTAACGCTATGATTTTTTATATATATATATATATATATATACTTGTAAGGAACTTGCATGGCTGCAGTTTTTGTGACCCACAAGATGCAAGAACCAAGAGGACGACGAGCAGGTGAGATGAGTTTTATTACTCCAAAAAGGGAAGGAAGCAGTCTTGCATGTAATAGTTACCAACACAAAGCTAACTTCGAGCGGTGATGAGTGCTCTAGACGAAGCATAAATAGGACACTGTAACGACCGGGTCGCACCGTGGTGCAGGTTTCGTTCTCCCAGGCATGCAGACAAGCCTCAAACACAGCCTGAAGGTCGGAATAAATGATTTAATTAAAAATAAATCAGACTTTGACAAAGAAAAACATGCTCATAGTACTTAAAGCAAACAACTAAAAGAGCTAGCATGGGAGCTAGAAGATAAAGAGCCTAGCGTGGAAGCTAGCAGGAAACAGAAGTCGTCGGTTGTTGTACGAAAACAAACTAGGAAGCCAGACTGACTGACGGGAGAAGGCAGGCTTAAATAATGTCAGTGATTACAAAACACAGGTGTGCGTCCGGAACAAGCGGCAGGAGAAAATAATAAGTAACTATGGCAACCAACTGAGAGGTGCACAAACAGGAACCGAAGTGAAGTGAATTATATTTATATAGCGCTTTTTCTCTAGTGACTCAAAGAAAGCGCTTTACATAGTGAAACCCAATATCTAAGTTACATTCAAACCAGTGGGGGTGGCACTGGGAGCAGGTGGGTAAAGTGTCTTCCCCAAGGACACAACGGCAGTGACTAGAATGGCGGAAGCGGGAATCGAACCTGCAACCCTCAAGTTGCTGGCACGGCCACTCTACCAACCGAGCTAAACCGCCCCAGGAGTTCAAAACAAACAGAAAACACAAAAGACTCAAAAATCTAATCATAACAGACACATGTTGATTGGCAGCAAGCGTGGACTTATTGGCAATCAATGGCAGGTGAGGAACAAAACACAGTGGTCAGCGTGACAAGCAGGAAGTGGAAACCAAAATAAGAGCACTTATGGAAAGTAAATACAAAAACAAGAAAACAAACAAAGGAAATGACGGATCGTCCACAAACAATAACAATATCATCAACTAGAGAATGGAGTTTGACAAAAATCCAAGAGAGTGTATGGTATGTGCGACTATTTGTAAGAATTAACTGTTGAGTGTCACCGTAAATGTTGAGCAAGAGGTCCAAAAAGGGGGCGGGGCAGGCTCATAGATCCATGAAACAAGCAGGTAGTCGGGAGCTATGGGGGGCGTAGGGGGTCCGTGTCCAAGCGGGGGTCGAGGATCAAGGGAGACAATCCAAAGTCCAGTGGGAAGTCGAGTCACACAGCTCGATCATGGTGAGACAGGGAAAGCACTGCGGGAAACACAAACGACATATTGTTGGAATATAATCAGACAAAAAAAACAACAGTCAAAATTTAAGCATAAAAAGCAAATATTGTAGCTAATTTTAATACTAATAGTTAATACGAAGCAAACACAGTGTTTTAGATTATTTAAAAAAAAAATGTTTTTCAAAATTAAATATCAATAAAGGGCCCCCGCATGCTTTGACTCGTCAGTGTGCGGCCCTTTACACTGATGCACTGCAATCTAGCGGAGGGAAGCAGTCACTTTGCGGCTAACACATCCGCTATGCATTGTGGGTCAATGTTAGAATAATTATGTATAAGTTATCACACAACTTGCTATAGTTATAATCAATTGTGCTGAAGTTGTACTTTTCCATCTGAGCAAAGAGACAACTTGCAATCCTGGATTGCGAGTCGTCTCGTATCAGTGTTTGTGTCCAGACCCGGCCTGCTGACTGCCAAGGGCGGACATCGAGTGCCTTGACGCAGACAAAGCAGAGACAGGGCGATATCATGAGTGCCAGCACATTTCTATTTCTGAATAATCATATATTGTGTCTAACTGGGGCTGCTGAAATTACCCCCCCTTCCTTCAGAAGCGGGTTCAGTGATGTAACCAGGGACCTCCCAAATAAATAGAGGAGTATGTGGGCTGTGCCTCAGGGTGTAGGTTGGAAGTCTAACTGAGTGTACAGCCCAATACGTCTCTCCTCATTGACCAAAATTGAACTCTGTTTCTGCATGATTCCTTGCTTCTTGTCTGTTTAATAGATGTCATCAGTGTTTGAACCTGACAGTCAACGCACGCCTCAAAGAAGCATTGACCTTTTTTTTTTTTTTTCATTTTTATTAACATTAAATTATATTTAGATAGCGCTTTTTCTCAAGTGACTCAAAGTGCTTTACATAGTGAAACCATATCTAAGTTACATTCAAACCAGTGTGTGTGGCACTGGGAGCAGGTGGGCAAAGTGTCTTGCCCAAGGACACAGCGGCAGTGACTAGGATGGCGGAAGCGGGAATCGAACCTGCAACCCTCAGGTTGCTGGCACGGCCACTCTACCAACCGAGCTATACCGCCTCAGACATTCCTATGTATCTATTACATCATATTCACATACATCATATAGCTGTTGTCTGCCCTACAGTAAATGTCCCAAATATGTTTTGTTTGTATCCCAATCATACCACCCGCCCCCCCAAAAAAGAAACAGCAAAAAAACCACCAAAAAAAAACAAACAAAACAAAACAACAAAACAAAGTAGTTTTTACAAATACATACAAACGTAAATTAAATAAACAAAAAATAAATAATGGCCCTGCAATGAGGTGGCAACTTGTCCAGGGTGTACGCCACCTTCCACCCGATTGTAGTTGAGATAGGCTCCAGCGTTCCCCGCGACCCCGGAGAGTAAACGGTAGAAAATGGATGGATGGATGGAAAAAATAAATATTACATTGATAATAATAATAAACAGAATATATATATTTATATATATCTGCGATGAGGTAGCGACTTGTCCAGAGTGTACGCCACCTTCTAACCGATTGTAGCTGAGATATGCTCCAGCGTCCCCCGCAACCCCGAAGAGAATAAATGGTAGGAAATGGATGGATGGATGGAAAAAATTAATATTACATTGATAATAATAATAAACAGAATATATATATATATTATATATATATATCTGCGATGAGGTGGCGACTTGTCCAGAGTGTACGCCACCTTCCACCCGATTGTAGCTGAGATAGGCTCCAGCGTCCCCCGCAACCCCGAAGAGAATAAATGGCAGAAAATGGATGGATGGAAAAAATAAATATTACATTGATAATAATAAACAGAATATATATATATATATATTATATATATATATATCTGCGATGAGGTGGGGACTTGTCCAGAGTGTACGCCACCTTCCACCCGATTGTAGCTGAGATAGGCTCCAGCTTCCCCCGCAACCCCGAAGAGAATAAATGGCAGAAAATGGATGGATGGAAAAAATAAATACTACATTGATAATAATAATAAACAGAATATATATATATATATATATATATATATATATATCTGTGATGAGGTGGCGACTTGTCCAGAGTGTACGCAACCTTCCACCTGATTGTAGCTGAGATAGGCTCCAGCATCCCCCGCAACCCCGAAGAGAATAAATGGTAGAAAATGGATGGAAAAAATAACTATTACATTGATAATAATAATAAACAGAAAAAAAAAATTATATATATATATATATATATATATATATATATATATATATATATACATACACCTCCGGTGAGGTGGCGACTTGTCCAGGGTGTACGCTGCCTTCAGCCCGATTGTAGCTGAGATAGGCACCAGCGCCCCCCGCGACCTCAACGGAAATAAGCGGTAGAAAAATGGATGGATGGATGGAAAAAATAAATAATATTACATTGATAATAATAATAAACAGGAATAATATGTATATATATATATATATATATATCTCTACGATGAGGTGGCGACTTGTACAGGGTGTACGCCGCCTTCCGCCCGATTGTAGCTGAGATAGGCACCAGCGCCCCCCACGACCTCAAAGGAAATAAGCGGTAGAAAATGGATGGATAGATGTATATATATATATACACACATATATATATACACACACACATATACATATATATACATATATATATACATATATATATACATACATATATATATACATATATACATATATATACATATATATATATATATATATATATATATATATATATATATATATGTACACATATATATATATATATATATATATATACATACATGCATGCATACATATACACATATAGGGAGTAATTGACCTTTTTTAAGAGCACATCAAATGAGTCAACGGGCAACATTAGTGC
Organism: Nerophis ophidion; assembly: GCF_033978795.1. Lineage (NCBI taxonomy): Eukaryota > Metazoa > Chordata > Actinopteri > Syngnathiformes > Syngnathidae > Nerophis > Nerophis ophidion. The sequence continues at coordinate 44,000,017 of NC_084626.1, forward strand.
CGCGGGCCATGTGTTGGACACACGTTGCTTCGTGGGCCTTTGACAAATATTGATGAAGTGAAGTGAAGTGAATTATATTTATATAGCGCTTTTTCTCTAGTGACTCAAAGCGCTTTACATAGTGAAACCCAATATCTAAGTTACAGTTAAACCAGTGTGGGTGGCACTGGGAGCAGGTGGGTAAAGTGTCTTGCCCAAGGACACAACAGCAGTGACTAGGATGGCCCAAGCGGGAATCGAACCTGCAACCCTCAAGTTGCTGGCACGGCCGCTCTACCAACCGAGCTATGCCGCCCGCTATGATGACATTTTTACCCGAAATAATGGTTTTAGGTATAAAAGTGATGTATTCACCAAGTATTTTGTAACCCAAGTGTTAAACAGGCTTTTATCTTCATCTGACGTGAAATTGGTATTGACTTTTGTCACCTGGATCATTGGCTGGAAATGTCAAGTGTGTTTTGGGAGGTCCGAACACTGAAACCCCGAGTCTCGACATATTCAAAATGTCATTAGTTCAGCGTTCCCGTCTGTGGCAACATGAGAGGCTAATGGCCTAGTTTTTGTCAATAATAAGTCATTCAGACGGAGGCGGAGTCATGCGACTCCGTCTTAGTCGCTCCTCTCGACCTTGGAGCGCATCGGGGAGCCGTGTCCAAGGTGAAAACTCCATTTGCAAAATTCCCACCAGCCCTGCAGCATATGGACACACTCTGCCTCATTCCATCCCATCCTTCATCAAAGCCCGGACCCCTCCTGCATCCATTGCCTCCCCCGACTCCTGGAAGAGCGACTGTAATTACAATCAAGCAAATAACCTTTGCATCGTCACATCGCAACCGTCACTATTCATTCGGGTGCAGCTCAACAACAACATTCCCACCGGCTGAATAGCGAACATCAGATGATTGCAACATGAAGAAAGAAGGAAGGAACTCTGCATTAGTTAAATGGGACTGTGGAGAGGCGGAGCCGACGCTCCGACGGAGCGGCAGGACACGCTGGAGCCCGGCCCAAGATGGCGGCAACGAGGCGGAGGATGCGAGCGAGCGGCGAGGCGGTGCGTGTCGGGAGCGATGCCACAGTCAAATGCAGCTGCGTTTTTACCTCACACTGTATAAAAGGGGAGAAGGAGGAGAGAACGGGGCAAAAGGAGGAGGAGAGCCCGCAGCAGCGACCGAGGAGAGAAAGCAACAAGGAGCGGACGACGACAGCGGCTGAAAAGCAACCGAGGAGCGAGCAGTGGAGAAGGAGCTGAAAAGTGACCCGACCGCAGACAAGCTTGTTATTGAAAAATAAACCAGAGTCAAAACTGCTCGAAAGTAATGTCCTTCCTTGATGGTCCGTGGAACCCGCACGACGACGGCTAGAGTTAGTTGTTCACTGGGACCTAGGATGATTTGGAATCTACATTTTAAAACAGTGGTCCCAAACCTTTTTGTATCCACGTACTGGCCAACGCTTAATTTGTCCCGCGGCCCAAGTGGGATGGGATCCTTTTTTTTTTTTTTTTTTTTTTTGTCATTAAAAACGGAAGCTTTTGTCATGAAAAAGGGAGGTTTTTGTGGTTGGTGCATTTATTGTAAGTGTATATTGTGATTTTTATGTTGATTTAATAAAAAAATAAATACATAAAAAAAATAAAATTGGTAGTATTTTTTTTTTTTTTTTTAAATAAAAATGAATTTAAAAAAATTCTGCAGCCCGGTGGTTGGGGACCACTGTTTTAAAACACTTCCGTGTTGTCTGGTTAATATGTATTGGATATCCTTTGGGTACATTTTAGGTCAATTTTGCTTTACGGACACGTATACAACCTGTCTGTCTGCAAGTTGCAAATGAAACCACACCCCACCCCTTCTAAAAGTATCCTTATTTAGCTGTTGGAAATGTACACTGTTTAAAATACAGGGGAACTGTTGTATACGGGGGAGTAAACGGCACAAACAACAAGGGGGCATAGTTTTTAACTCATTTATTATATTATATATATATATATATATATATATATATATATATATATATATATATAATATAATAAATGGCTGCAGTTTTTGTGACCCCCTAGATGCAAGAAACAGGAGGACAATGAGCAGGTAAGAAGAGTTGTATTACTCCAGACCGAGAGGTAAGCAGTCTTGCATGTAATAGTTACCATCACAAAGCTATCTTCGAGCACTTTTATGTTAAAATACTGAACAGGGTGACCTTATCCCAATAAACATCTGGTCAGTATTTTAACATAAAAGTGTTTGATAGTAAAGCAACAAAAAACACAAAATGCAACGAGTCCATCAGACCCACAAATGCTGGCTGAGTAACAACAATATGAACATTGCATGGAAATTTTCTCTGCCAGGTTTCTGCATCCCACAAGGATTCTTGTTTTTGTGCTTCTGCACCTGCGGTTCTCACACATGGTTGCAACATTGTCAACTCTGTCTGCTCTCATTTTCTCGCACATTTGACCCTTTGATGTTCTGTGTACCTACACTCTGTCCTCCTCCTGTCTATGCCTGCTGTGTGTGTGTGTGTGTGTGTGTGTGTGTGTGTGTGTGTGGTACACAGAACATCAATTTCCACACTTCTATTAGCTTCGGGTCACGCCTGAGGCCACCCCTTAGACAAGAAGTTTCATCCCTGTATGGATTCAAAAGACTAACTTGAGCACAATAACATACAAAGGTTGTGTGATAATATATATTCATGATTATTCTAACAACTGTGTCTAAATGGAGTTACTAAAATTACCCCCCTTCCTTCAGAAGCAGCCTCAGTGATGTAACCAGGGACCTCCCAAAAAATAGAGGAGCACGTGGGACTGGACCTTAAAGCGTAGGTTGTTTCTGTAACTAAGAGTACAGCCCCATACGTCTCTCCTCATTGAGCCAAATTGAACTCTGTCTAGGGGATGGGTCAAATGCAGAAGACAGCTAGTGAGTGTTTGAAAATCATTGGTACTTTAACTTTAACAGTGACCCTTGATATCATTTAAAGATGAAATCAGCCTAGTAATGATAAGGACAGTGCTGGTGTTGCCATAACAACACACAAATGTTGCTTACGTTCATGCTAAAAATGTGAACAGCTTGACACTTTGAGCGTAAATGAATAAGAGGCCAAAGCCTTTGTCCCAAAGCGCAGGCATTAATCCGACGTGCTTTGGATTCCTCCAGCAGCCAGATGGTTGGAACTTAAGTCAGCCATCTGAAGGTATCTGCGGGGCTGTTTCCACTGCATGTGTGCGCATCTTCTCCATACCAGAGGAAAGAAACTTCCGGTAACTTTCCCACCCCTGCTTGTATCCTTTCAAAAAAAAATGCAGTTTCTCGCTGGCTTGCCGCAAAAACATTAATACCGCGGTTGCATGTTTAACCCCTTTGTGGTGTACGGGTCTGTGGGACCCATTTTCATTTTTTATTAAAAGAAAAAGGATGCAATTACTTTTTCAAACTGAGACTCACTGACTTTGGCTCATTTTCTGTGAAGAACATATATCCGAATACTTATTTAAATGACCACACACCATACACCCCCTCTACACATTTCTATTACATATAAGATGTCCGGGTCCACTGGACCCGCGGGTAATAGAAATGTGGAAATTGATGTTCTGTGTACCACATGCACCCACCCACACACACACACTTACACAGCAGGCCTAGACAGGAGGAGTACAGAGTGTAGGTAGACAGAACATCAGAGGGTCAAATGTGCGAGAAAATGAGAGCAGACAGTGTTGACAAACAATGTTGCAACCTTGTGTGGGAACCGCAGTTGCAGAAACACAAAAAGAATCCCTGTGGGATGCAGAAACTGGCAGAGAAATGTTTCATACAACGTTCATATTGTTGTTACTCAGCCAGCGTTTGTGGGTCTGATGGACCCTTTGCATTTTGGGGCTTTTAATGCCTCACAATCAAACACTGTTATGTTAAAATACTGAATAGATGTTTATTGGGATAAGGTAAACATCAGTTCAGTATTTCCTCATGATTCTTGCATCTTGGGGGTCACAAAAACTGCAGCCAGTGCATATATATAATAAACCATAGTTAAAAACTACGCCCCCTTGTTGTGTGTGCCGTCTACTCCCCCGTATACAACAGTTATATATTTATTTATTTCATATATATATTTATACATATGTATTTAATTATATGTGCACCTTATTGCTTTTTTTAATCCTGTACTACCATGAGCTTATGTAGAGAAATTGAGTTCTTATCTGTGCTGTAAAGTTCAAATTTGAATGACAATAAAAAGGAAGTCTAAGTCTACAGTCCCCTTTATTTTGAAATGTATTAAAGTATTGAAAAGTATTAAATTCCAGTTTGATGCTGGTACCAAAATAATGGTTTTACCACCCCCGTTTCCTAATTAAAATGTAATAAAATACATTTCAGTGGAACAAATATCTTGGACCTGCCAGGCATACATAGAGCTAAAGCACAGTGAGGTACATTATGAACAGATGTTTATTGGGATCAGAGGTGGGTAGTAACGCGCTACATTTACTCTGTTACATCTACTCGAGTAATTTTTGGGATGAATTGTACTTCTAAGAGTAGTTTTTATGCAACATACTTTTACTTTTACTTGAGTATATTTATAGAGAAGAAACGCTACTTTTACTCCGCTCCATTTATCTACAATCAGCTCGCTACTCGCTACTTTTTTTTTATCGATCTGTTAATGCACGCTTCGTTTGTTTTGATTTTGTCAGACACACATTCAAAGTAGGAACTACGCATGCCTGTGTTTCACTAATCAAATGCAGTCACTGGTGACGTTGGACCAATCAAACAAAACCAGGCGGTCACATGACCGTCACACGTCGAATCCGACCTAAAAAGGTTGAAAAACTTATTGGGGTGTTACCATTTAGTGGTCAATTGTACGGAATATGTACTGTACTGTGCTATCTAATAATAGAAGTTTCAATCAATCAACCAATCAAGTAAAAGTGTAAAGGAAAAAAGACACTTTTTATTTCAACCGTACTTCCCGTCAAAAGCCTAAAGACTGATCGCACAGTTCCTGTCTTCACGATAAAAGCGCCGCTCCATCGCGCCTGCGCTAACAAAATAAGAGTCTCCGAAAGCCAGCGCAAACAAGCTAACAAGCTACGGAGTTTGCCGCCAATGTATTTCTTGTAAAGTGTATAAAAACGAATATGGAGGCTGGACAAATAAGATGCCAAAAACCAACGACTTTCATGTGGTATTAGACAGAAAAGAGGAACTTTTTTTCTCCTCCATTTGAAAATGTGGACATTATCAGCACTATACTGTCTGATTCTAATCAATGCAAGTCATCAGAATCAGGTAATACACCAACTTATATTCTTGTCTTCATGAAAGATAGGAATCTATGTGTTAAACATGCATGTATATTCATTAAAACACCTTCAACATGTCAACAAAAACGGCAAAATAAATAACTATAAATTATATACTGCGTATATATATATATATATATATATATATATATATATATATATATGATATGTGTGTGTATGTATATATGAGGTAGATCACTCGACTTGGTCATTTATTAAGTAATTGATTAACGGTGAAAAACTTATTGGGGTGTTACCATTTACTGGTCAATTGTAGGGAATATGTACTGTACTGTGCAATCTACTAATACAAGTTTCAATCAATCAATCAATCAATCAATCAATCGATGAATGCCTACTGAGCCTATGGTGCTGTTGAGTTATTGTGGCTCAATTTGCCTTCAATTTTTTTATTTTCATGATTTATTATTTAATATATATTATAGTTTTAGTTGCGTGAGATATTCCTGGCTCTGAATTTGCTCATTGCTATTTTTATGTTTTTGTGCATTACTTGTTGCCGTAATCATTAAACAAACAGGTTACTCATCAGTTACTCAGTACTTGAGTAGTTTTTTCACAACATACTTTTTACTTTTACTCAAGTAAATATTTGGGTGACTACTCCTTACTTTTACTTGAGTAATAAATCTGTAAAGTAACTGTATTCTTACTTGAGTACAATTTCTGGGTACTCTACCCACCTCTGATTGGGATAAGGTCAACATCTGTTCAGTATTTTAACATAAAAGTGTTTGATTGTGAGGCATTAGAAGCCACAAAATGCAACGAACGGGTCCATCAGACCCACAAACGCTGGCTGAGTAACAACAATATGAACGTTGCACAAGGGTTGATTAGCCAAAGAAATGTTTCTTTTTGTGAAGGTTCCCTCTTCTGTGGAGTGTTTAAAAACACGAGGCAGTGGTATACACAAAAATCTAATCTGGTGTACAAACCCCGTTTCCATATGAGTTGGGAAATTGTGTTAGATGTAAATATAAACAGAATACAATGATTTGCAAATCCTTTCCAACCCATATTCAGCTGAATATGCTACAAAGACAACATATTTCATGTTCAAACTCATAAACATTTTTTTTTGTTGCAAATAATAATTAACTTTGGAATTTGATGCCAGCAACACATGACAAAGAAGTTGGGAAATGTGGTAATAAATACTGATAAAGTTGAGGAATGCTCATCAAACACTTATTGGGAACATCCCACAGGTGTGCGGGCTGATTGGGAACAGGTGGGTGCCATGATTGGGTATAAAAACAGCTTCCCCAAAAAATGCTCAGTCTTTCACAAGAAAGGATGGGGCGAGGTACACCCCTTTGTCCACAACTGCGTGAGCAAATAGTCAAACAGTTTAAGAACAACGTTTCTCAAAGTGCAATTGCAAGAAATTTAGCGATTTCAAAATCCACGCTCCATAATATCATCAGAAGGTTCAGAGAATCTGGAGAAATCACTCCACGGAAACCAACATTGAATGACCGTGACCTTCGATCCCTCAGACAGCACTGTATCAAAAACAGACATCAATCTCTAAAGGATATCACCACATGGGGTCAGGAACACTTCATAAAACCATTGTCACTAAATACAGTTGGTCGCTACATCTGTAAGTGCAAGTTAAAGCTCTACTATGCAAAGCGAAAGCCATTTATCAACAACATCCAGAAACGCCGCCGGCTCCTCTGGGCCCGAGATCATCTAAGATGGACTGATGTGACTCATATGGAAACGGGGGTTTGTAGATCATACTGTACCGCCTCGGTTTTCCCTCCAAATGCGCTGATCAGAAATGATGTATCGCAGCCACAGCCTCCAGCCTTTAATAGTCTTTCTGCCTTTCAATGCGGGGTCAATTACAGGCAGGTTAAATACGCCATTAAACTCCTGTTTCCTGAAGTGCTGCTTACGCTCCGTCAAAATAACTTATGACGCATTGACAGGATTGAGTTTAAATGGAGGCCAACGGCGTACAGGCACGGCTTTTCATCACGCGTCACATCACATCTGCCTCTCTCCTCGGACCAAACGCAGGTGATTTGTCATCGGGGCTTTTTTTTCCCCCTTCTTGTCTTCTTTTCAATCCTTGAGCCTCGTTGGCCGATTCGACGGGATATAAATTGCCACTAAATCGTTTTCCACAGTTACGCTGCCGGTACACTGGTGCCACCATAGACCATGGAGCGCTGCTGACTACTGGTGCTGACGAGACGTGGGGCCGCCATCTTGGAGTGGTGATCCGCTCCACTCAGTGCAAGACGTTTGGCAGGAGCAATGAACTGTCAGCGCGTTTAATTCATCTTACCTCACTGAATACCACTCATTTACACACATTTTTTTGTCATACGTGTAGCTATGATGAAGGACACATGTTCTGCAAGGAGGCGGAGGATGTGGCGGAGCGGAGAGGCGGGGCTTGCTGGGGACGGACGCCTCCACAATCTAATTCAGGTGCGTGGGTCTCACACCGGGACACAATTAACATTTCTCCTGACGATGTATAAAAGGGGAGAAGGAGGAGCGATCAAGAGAGAAGGAGTAGGAGAACCAGCCGCAGAAGCAGACGAGCGCAAAAGACCGAGAGCGAGCCGAAGACAGCAGCGAGCACGCGGCCGATCAAAGAGCAAGAGAGGAGAGAGCAGGAGAGAGGAGCAGCTGAAAAACGATCGGACCAAAAAGACAAAGCTTTGTTGAAAAATAAACGAGAGTCAAACCTGCAAAAACAATGTCCTTCCTTGATGCTCCATTCAACCCGCTTTGCAACATTCTTGCAAAGCATTACACGTGCTTTCGGAGCCAAACACTAACTGGTGGCCAAACACGTGTACGACGTTTTGGCGTGATGCCCAAACACGTGTACGACGTTTTGGCCTATGCGCTTCAATTCGCCTGACTTCCTACTGTTAATAAAATCCTGGGCCTCGATTGTAACGGAACCTGGACTGTTTGCGAATAACCGCTTGAGATTGTGTTCGCTGGTTTGCTTATTCGTGGGATAAATATGCAAAGCTGCGCTCTCTACCCCTGTCTCCCGGGGCAGAAGCAGGCGAGCGCAAAAGACCGAGAGCGAGCCGAAGACAGCAGCGAGGACGCGGCCGATCAAAGAGCAAGAGAGGAGCGAGCAGGAGAGAGGAACAGCTGAAATACGATCCTACCAAAAAGACAAAGCTTTATTGAAAAATAAATTAGATAAACCTGGAAAAACAATGTCCTTCCTTGATGGTCCATGCAACCCGCACGATGACAGCAGGAAGTCTTTCATAGGCGTATTTTATTATTTATAGTTTCCTTAACAGTAATGGAATTTTCTTATATGCAATAAGTGACCAGAAATCCGAGATCAAAACTGGGAATATAATCCCAGAGAAGGTATTGCTTTCTAGATGTCGGAAACAGTGGGAGGCATCGTGAAGGTAAAAATGTCTAATGCTTCAACCAAAAATAAACAAAAGGTGAGTGCCCCTAAGAAAAGGTATTGGAGCTTAAGGAAGGCTTTGCAGAATGAAACTAAAACTGAACTGGCTACAAAGTAAACAAAAACAGAATGCTGGACGACAGCAAAGACTTATTGTGGAACAAAAGACGGCGTCCATAATGTACATCTGAAAATGACATGGCAATCAACAATGACCCCAAAGAAAAATAAAAACAACTGAAATATTCTTGATTTCTAAAACAAAGTATATGCGGGAAATACTGTCACGGCATGGATTCGAACCCGCTTTTTTCCTGCATCCGATTGTCACAGTTCCTCCTCTGGCTACTCGCTTGGACACGCCCCCGCTCACGCTGAGCGCAGCACACCCACGCAGCGACAAACCTGCACCCAATCGCCAATCTCACCTGGAATTGATGAGGGCGGGCCGGATAAAGGTCTAGTGGAGCCAAGGATCGGGGCCGGAACGTATTTACCTCTCTGTGTACCGTAAGCCTGATGTTCACTCATCGTTGTTGTGTTTCCCTCCGTGATTCTGACGTCCGTGTTGCTCTCCCGCAGAGTCTTCCCCTTCGAGATCGTCTTTTGTTTCCCGGTGTTTTTGGACTGCCTTCCTCGATTCCCAACCCTCGTCTGAACACGGATGTAGCCTCTCCTCTCCTGCCCTGGATGTTCATCTGCCTGCCCCTCAGACTGCCTTGTTCCTTTGCTCTCTACAACACTTGGTAACACACACTTCAGTTAATTTACACACTTAGTCTTACACCATACACTCTTGAGTTTTTTTGTCACACTACATTTCCTTGGTTTATTTTTTAGTATTGTTTAGTATTCTGATTATATATATATATATATTTACCATATATATAATAAATTATTGAACATACCCCCCCTGGTGTCCGTCACTCCTCTTAGTAAACCATAAATATCACTCAAAGGAAGACATGGAACTGCTACAGGAAAATACCGAAAAATAGGAGCGCAAGACAAGAAGTAAAACACTAAACACAGGAAAACAGCAATAAAGTCCTAATAAGTCAGGGTGTGATGTGACAGGTGGTCACAGTACACCTACTTTGAGACAAGAGCTATAGTGATGGATGCTTGGTTATGCTTTAAAGTCATATCCAATAATTCGAACAACAATTTTTTTTTTTACTGTCAACTGAGTTTCGTTTTTAATAATTTCTGCTGGTGGTGTGCCTTTGTATGTTTTTAACGCAAAAAATGTGCCTTGGCTCAAAAAAAAAAAAAAGGTTGAAAAACACTGTTCTAAGCGACTCCTTCACAGTTGTAGACACATTTGACCCCATTCAGCAACCCTTCTTAAGAACAAATGCTCTTAGGCCCGCTTACGAAGTTTTTGATGAGGATTTTTGTATTTACCAATGTTTTCTTAGCTGGGATTTGTTCGTAGGTAAGAACAAAATCTAGGAGGGCTCCTGAGTACTCTTAGGGTGGTGTAGTTGTTCTTACTTCTATTGTCTAATGATACATTATCATAGATAGATAGAAAAATGAACAATACTGTATATAGACATTTCAAAATACTGTGTGCGCGCGCGCACACACACACACACACACACACACACACACTGCCCTGAGGAGGGAATGCATATTTCACGACCATGTAGACCTATTTGCCCGAAGTGACGAATATTTAATTGAACGCCTTAGGCTACCTCAGCAGTCCCCCCTTTCTTAAACTTACGTTTTGACATTATGTATTTCCCCCCGTGGGATAATACAAATTTATCTTCTGTAATCTGTTACTGTTTTCTCCGTTTGTTTTTTATGTTCGGCTCTTCCGCCGGAATTGTGCCCTTATATGGGGAATTAAAATGGTAAACGGTAAGTGGGTTATACGTGTATAGCGCTTTTGTACCTTCAAGGTACTCAAAGCGCTTGGACACTTGTGGAGAGGCGCAGCGGGGCAGTGCACGCTGGGGCCCGGACCAAGATGGAGGCAAGGAGGTGGAGAATGCGGCCGAGCGGAGAGGCGGGGCGTGCCGGGAGCGACACCGCAATCGAGTTCAGGTGCGTGGATTGCGCACCTACACATTCCAAATTCACACACACATTCACAAACCGACGGAGAGAGCTGCCATGCAAGGCCCTAACCACCATTCATCAGGAGCAAGGGTGAGTGTCTTGCTCAAGGACACAACAGACGCGACAAGGTTGGTAGAAGGTGGTGATTGAACCAGGAACCCTCAGGTTGCTGGCATGGCCACTCTCCAAACCGCGCCACGCCGTCCCCAATTAAGGGTGTTTACATACGGAATTAAGGGTGGTTACATATGCATATTGGGGAAATAAGGCTGTGTTTGTATGCAACTTATGATAGACACGCACGCGCTAACCAGTTGGCATTCAGCAACTTAAGAACGGCAGGTCGTAACAATTTGGCCGTTTAAGAACAAGTCATGAATTTGAATGGACTCATCTTAGGAAATCCCTTAGGAAGAAAGATACCGCATTTCCTTGAATTGCCGCCGGGTATATAGTAAGTGCTTGTCTAGGTCAAACTCGTTTCGCAAAATATTATTTTTATTAACGCATGTTTAGAATTTCCGCTGGGTCAAACTCGTCACGTCATGTCACGAGTGACACTTCAACTGTCATCATTTTCAAAAGGGAGGAGGCTGATTTCAATAATTTGAAATCGCATACAAAGAAGAAGATTAAGAGCTATTCAGTAGGATTTAAGGTCCAAGCTATTGAATATGCTAAAAGAACAGTAATCAGCTTTGTTTTAATAATATACCATAGCTGTGTGTGTCAAATATTAGTCATTTAATGACTCCCACCTCCTGGTGGTAGAGGGCGCTAGTGATCCTTCTTGTGACTACTCGGCTGCAGAAGAAGTGACAAAAAGCAGCAAGAGAGCAAAATCATTTATTTTTTCCCTCTCGCTTGCACTTTTAACATGGAGGATTACATATCCAAAATAAAACAGTTTTCTAAACTGGACTTTCAATCGAAGCAGGAGGTAATAAAGGAAGATCTCCATCGAGACAGAGACTTTTAAAACTGAAGAAAGATAAGGAAAACTTCTATAAACAAGTTATCGATGCTTTTGATCAGAAGGAGCTGCGCATGGACTTCATTTATAAGTAAAGGCAAGACCATAACAACGTGTTTTTTTTTTAATTAAAAGTGCTTTTCATGATGGTATCCTTACATCACACTCAAATGTATAAGCGCAGGCTTCAATTTAACGCATGCCTTTGGTAAACGCCGGAGTGAGAAGAGGTTTTAAATTAATTAGCGCCCCGGCGGCAATTCAAGGAAATACGGTAAGAGGGAAAGTTAGGGAATGCCCTCCCGGTAAAAGTTCGAGATGCCACCTCAGTAGAAGCATTTAAGTCTCACCTTAAAACTCATTTATATACTCTAGCCTTTAAATAGACTCCATTTTTAGACCAGTTGATCTGCCGTTTGTTTTCTTTTTCTCCTATGTCCCACTCTCCCTTGTGGAGGGGGTCCGGTCCGATCCGGTGGCCATGTACTGCTCGCCTGTGTATCGGCTGGGGACATCTCTGCGCTGCTGATCCGCCTCCGCTTGGGATGGTTTCCTGTGGACGGGACTCTCGCTGCTGTGTTGGATCCGCTTTGGACTGGACTCTCGCGACTGTGTTGGATCCAATATGGATTTAACTTTCACAGTATCATGTTAGACCGGCTCGACATCCATTGCTTTCGTCCTCTCCAAGGTTCTCATAGTCATCATTGTCACCAACGTCCCACTGGGTGTGAGTTTTCCTTGCCCTTATGTGGGCCTACCGAGGATGTCGT
>NC_084626.1:44025112-44155112 GCF_033978795.1 Nerophis ophidion
CACAGTTTGTGTTTCTCACAAAGTTAGTTTATGTTACTCACAAACAGTTAGTTTGTGTTTCTCACAAACAGTTTGTGTTTCTCACAAACAGTTTGTGTTTCTCACAAACAGTTTGTGTTTCTCACAAACAGTTTGTGTTTCTCACAAACAGTTTGTGTTTCTCACAAACAGTTTGTGTTTCTCACAAACAGTTTGTGTTTCTCACAAACAGTTTGTGTTTCTCACAAACAGTTTGTGTTTCTCACAAACAGTTTGTGTTTCTCACAAACAGTTTGTGTTTCTCACAAACAGTTTGTGTTTCTCACAAACAGTTTGTGTTTCTCACAAACAGTTTGTGTTTCTCACAAACAGTTTGTGTTTCTCACAAACAGTTTGTGTTTCTCACAAAGACTACGTTTGTGTTACTTACACAGAGTTAGTTTATGTTACTCACAAATACTTTGTTTTACTCACAGTTTGTGTTACTCACAAACAGTAAGCTTGTATTACTCACAAAGAGTTAGTTTGTGTTACTCACAAAGAGTTAGTTTGTGTTACAAATAATTAGATTGTGTTACTCACAGTTTGTTTCTATTACTCACAGTTTGTGTTTCTCACAAAGTTAGTTTATGTTACTCACAAACAGTTAGTTTGTGTTTCTCACAAACAGTTTATGTTTCTCACAAACAGTTTGTGTTTCTCACAAACAGTTTGTGTTTCTCACAAACAGTTTGTGTTTCTCACAAACAGTTTGTGTTTCTCACAAACAGTTTGTGTTTCTCACAAACAGTTTGTGTTTCTCACAAACAGTTTGTGTTTCTCACAAACAGTTTGTGTTTCTCACAAACAGTTTGTGTTTCTCACAAACAGTTTGTGTTTCTCACAAACAGTTTGTGTTTCTCACGAAGACTACGTTTGTGTTACTTACACAGAGTTAGTTTATGTTACTCACAAATACTTTGTTTTACTCACAGTTTGTGTTACTCACAAACAGTAAGCTTGTATTACTCAAAAAGAGTTAGTTTGTGTTACTCACAAAGAGTTAGTTTGTGTTACAAATAATTAGATTGTGTTACTCACAGTTTGTTTCTATTACTCACAGTTTGTGTTTCTCACAAAGTTTGTGCTAATCACAAAGAGTTTGTTTATGTTACTCACAAACAGTTTGTGTTTCTCACAAACAGTTTGTGTTTCTCACAAACAGTTTGTGTTTCTCACAGTTTGTGTTTCTCACAGTTTGTGTTTCTCACAAACAGTTTGTGTTTCTCACAAAGACTACGTTTGTGTTACTTACACAGAGTTAGTTTATGTTACTCACAAATACTTTGTTTTACTCACAGTTTGTGTTACTCACAAACAGTAAGCTTGTATTACTCACAAAGAGTTAGTTTGTGTTACTCACAAAGAGTTAGTTTGTGTTACTCACAAAGAGTTAGTTTGTGTTACAAATAAGATTGTGTTACTCACAGTTTGTTTCTATTACTCACAGTTTGTGTTTCTCACAAAGTTAGTTTGTGCTACTCACAAATAGTTTATGTTACTCACAAACAGTTTAGATTACTCACAAAGTTAGGTCATATTACTCACAAACAGTTTGTTACTCAGTTTGTGTTACTCACAAAGAGTTAGTTTGTGTTACTCAGTTACTACATGTTACTTAAAACAGTCTACGTGACAAAGCGTTAGTTATTGTTACTCACAAAACTGTTTGTGTTACTAACAAAGAGTTATTTTGTGTTACTCAGTTTGTTACACAAACAGTTTGTTACTCACAAACATTTTGTTACTCACAAATAGTTAGTTTGTGTTACTCAGTTAGTTTGTGTTATTCACAAAGAGTTAGTTTGTGTTACTCACAAACAGTTTAGCTTACTCACAAACAGTTAATGTTACTCACAGTTTGTGCTACTCATAAACAGTTTGTTCATGTTACTCACAAACAGTTTATGTTACTTACAGTCTATGTTACTCACAAACAGTTTGTGTTACCCAGAGTTAGTTTGTGTTACTCACAGTTAGTTTGTGTTACTTAGTTTGTTACTCACGAACTGTTAGTTTATGTTACTCACAGTTTGAGTTACACAAACAGTTTATGTCACTCAAAAACAGTTAGTTTAAGTTACTCACAAACAGTTTGTGTTATTCACAAAGAGTTAGTTTGTGTTACAAACAGTTTAGCTTATTCACAAACAGTTAGTTAATGTTACTCACAGTTTGTGCTACTCATTAACAGTTTGTTCATGTTACTCACAAACAGTTTGTTCATGTTACTCACAAACAGTTTGTTCATGTTACTCACAAACAGTTTGTTCATGTTACTCACAAACAGTTTGTTTATGTTACTCACAAACAGTTTATGTTACTTACAGTCTGTGTTACTCACAAACAGTTTGTGTTACCCAGAGTTAGTTTGTGTTACTCACAGTTAGTTTGTGTTACTTAGTTTATGTTACTCACAAACTGTTAGTTTATGTTACTCACAGTTTGTGTTACACAAACAGTTTGTCACTCAAAAACAGTTAGTTTAAGTTACTCACAAACAGTTTGTGTTCTTCACAAAGAGTTAGTTTGTGTTACTCACAAACAGTTTAGCTTACTCACAAACAGTTAGTTAATGTTACTCATAGTTTGTGCTACTCATAAACAGTTTGTTCATGTTACTCACAAACAGTTTATGTTACTTACAAACAGTCTATGTTACTCACAAACAGTTTATGTTACTTACAGTCTATGTTACTCACAAACAGTTTAGCTTACTCACAAACAGTTAATGTTACTCAAAGTCTGTGCTACTCATAAACAGTTTGTTCATGTTACTCACAAACAGTTTGTTCATGTTACTCACAAACAGTTTATGTTACTTACAAACAGTCTATGTTACTCAAACAGTTTGTGTTACCCAGAGTTAGTTTGTGTTACTCACAGTTAGTTTGTTTTACTCAGTTAGTTTATGTTACTCACGAACTGTTAGTTTATGTTACTCACAGTTTGTGTTTCACAAACAGTTTATGTCACTCAAAAACAGTTAGTTTAAGTTACTCACAAACAGTTAGTTTGTGTTCTTCACAAAGAGTTAGTTTGTGTTACTCACAAACAGTTTAGCTTACTCACAAACAGTTAATGTTACTCAGTTTGTGCTACTCATAAACAGTTTGTTCATGTTACTCACAAACAGTTTGTTCATGTTACTCACAAACAGTTTGTTCATGTTACAAACAGTTTATGTTACTTACAAACAGTCTATGTTACTCACAGTTTGTGTTACCCAGAGTTAGTTTGTGTTACTCAGTTAGTTTGTGTTACTTAGTTAATTTATGTTACTCACAAACTCTTAGTTTATGTTACTCACAGTGTGTTACACAAACAGTTTATGTCACTCAAAAACAGTTAGTTTAAGTTACTCACAAACAGTTTAAGTTACTCACAAACAGTTTAAGTTACTCACAAACAGTTTATGTTACTCACAAACAGTTTATGTTACTCACAAACAGTTTATGTTACTCACAAACAGTTTATGTTACTCACAAACAGTTTATGTTACTCACAAACAGTTTATGTTACTCACAAACAGTTTATGTTACTCACAAACAGTTTATGTTACTCACAAACAGTTAGATCCACTATGGACTGGACTCTCACACTATTATGTTAGATCCACTATGGACTGGACTCGAACAATATTATGTTAGATCCACTATGGACTGGACTCTCACACTATTATGTTAGATTCACTATGGACTGGACTCTCACGCTATTATGTTTGTCAGGTTTTTTCACAGTCGTGCCCAAATTGAAAAGGCCAGTTGGACTCAGGAAGGACACAAAAGGGACAACTCAATCATTTTTCCTTGTGATTTATTGATGTTTGATTTAAAGCAATCAATTAAAGTGGGTTATCAATGTAAATGAATGGATGAACAGAATGAATAGTCGAATAGTCGGTAGTTAAATAGTAGAATAGTTGATTAGTGGATAAGGTTGATCATCTTACCAAACAGATAAAAGAAGACATTAGTGTTTCTTAAACATACATCAAAATACATGCTTTGCTTTCCTTTTTAAATCAATCCAACCAAAATTAATTTCCACTGATAGAGCCTAAGTTTAAGAATAAAACTAAACATTTCCAATAATATGAATGAAATTATATTTAAAAAATCCATCCTAATTATAAGAATAAACTTAAACATCACTGATAACTTTTTAAATTTACTTTCAGTCAACTTAAACAATTTTGTAAACATCAGTAAAATTATCTTCTTTAAACATTTTCCCCAGTGAAATTATTTTCTTTAAACATTCTCCTTGGTCCAAACAAGCAAACTTCTTTCCTTTAGTTTTCTCACCAGTTGCGTCTTCTGAGTCCACACAGGAGCTGTCTTCCTTCCTCTTAGCAGCAGGTCAAAAAGGGCTGACTGACTGAAGCTCAAACATTGTGAGCGTATGCAGGTGAGCAGGTGAACAGGTGAACTCAATCAAACCAATCTGTTGGAAGCAGGTGGAGATGTTCAGCTCTCAGCTCTCACTGTTGCCCCTTCAGGCCTGGAGTGTGCTCTACAACTCTGTGGTGTTTGTGCTGCTCTGTACTTTGACTTGACAATGCTAGATCCACTATGGACTGGACTCTCACACTATTGTGCTAGATCCACTATGGACTGGACTCTCACACTATTATGTTAGATCCACTATGGACTGGACTCTCACACTATTATGTTAGATCCACTATGGACTGGACTCTCACACTATTATGTTAGATCCACTATGGACTGGGCGCTCTCACTATTATGTTAGATCCAATATGGACTGGACTCTCACACTGTTAAGTTAGATCCACTATGGACTGGACTCTCACACTATTATGTTAGATCCACTATGGACTGGACTCTCTCACTATTATGTTGGATCCAATATGGACTGGACTCTCACACTATTAAGTTAGATCCACTATGGACTGGACTCCCACTATTATGTTGGATCCACTCTGGACTGGACTCTCACAATATTATGTTAGATCCACTACGGACTGGACTCTCACTACTATGTTAGATCCACTATGGACTGGACTCTCACTATTATGTTAGATCCACGATGGACTTGACTTTCACTATTATGTTAGATCCACTATGGATTAGACTCTCACAATAATATGTTAGATTCACTATGGACTGGACTCTCACACTATTTTGTTAGATCCAGTATGGACTGGACTCTCACAATATTAGGCTTGATCCACTGTGGACTGGACTCTCACACTATTATGTTAGATCCACTATAGACTGGACTCTCACACTATTATGTTAGATCCACTATGGACTGGACTCTCACTATTATGTTGGATCCACCATAGACTGGACTCTCACTATTATGTTAGATCCACTATGGACTGGACTCTCACTATTATGTTAGATCCACTATGGACTGGACTTTCACTATTATGTTGGATCCACTATGGACTGGACTCTCACACTATTATGTTAGATCCACTACGGACTGGACTCTCACTATTATGTTAGATCCACCATGGACTGGACTCTCACTGTTATGTTGGATCCACCATGGACTGGACTCTCACTATTATGTTAGATCCACTATGGACTGGACTCACACAATATTATGCTAAATCCAGTATTGATTTATTTACTAGCAAGCTGGTCTCGCTTTGCTCGACATTTTTAATTCTAAGAGAGACAAAACTCAAATAGAATTCGAAAATGCAATTAAATATTTGAAAGACTTGGTCTTAACTTGTTCAAATAAATACATTTATTTTTTTTACTTTGCTTCTTATGACTTCCAGAAAGACAATTTTTGAGAAAAAATACAACCTTAAAAATGATTTCTGGATTTTTAAACACATATACTTTTTTACCTTTTAAATTCCTTCCTCTTCTTTCCTGACAATTTAAATCAGGGGTGTCGAACGTACAGACCACGGCCCGCGAACAGGTTTTACCCGGCCCGGGAGATGAGTTTGCCAAGTATAAAAACGAGCCGAAATTTTTGAATGAAAGAAACTGCTGTTTTAAATGTGTCCACTAGATGTCGCAATAGCAATTATTTGTGTCACACCTGTAAGTTCCGTTTTGGTTTTGGTCATGCTATGTTTAGTTTTTGGACATTCAGTCACGTTTTGCACTCCCTGGTTTTGTTTGTTTCCATGCCAACTCATTAGTTTCCACCTGTCACGTCCCTGTTCTCAGCCTCACACCTGTTTTCACTAATGATCATAGCTATTTAAGTCACTCTTTTTCTTGTCTTCGTCCTGGGATCTTCACACTCGTACACACGCACCCTACCCATGCTGCACCTTCTTCACGTCCTCCTTTATCTGCTTTTGTTTCATGTCTTTAGTCTTGCCATCATGCTGTTTAAGTTTATAGTTAAATTGTCTTTCATGACATTGAGCAAGTGTTTTTGTTTTCCCTGTTTTTTACATATTATATAATAAACAACTATGTACTCACGTCCACGTCTCGCTCGTGTTGATCCTCATCTGCATCGAAGAAACATTCCATGTCCAAGCCTAGTTGTGACAATTTGTATCCGTAGATTATGCTATATATGTAAAAAAACAAAACAAAAATACACGGAAAATGAGTAAACTACATAAATACCATCCTGTGTTTTGATTTTGACATCAATCAATCAATCAATCAATGTTTATTTATTTGGCCCAAATCACAAATGTCTCAAAGGACTGCACAAATCATTACGACTACGACATCCTCGGAAGAACCCACAAAAGGGCAAGGAAAACTCACACCCAGTGGGCAGGGAGAATTCACATCCAGTGGGACGCCAGTGACAATGCTGACTATGAGAAACCTTGGAGAGGACCTCAGATGTGGGCAACACCCCCCTCTAGGGGACCGAAAGCAATGGATGTCAAGCGGGTCTAACATGATACTGTGAAAGTTCAATCCATAGTGGCTCCAACACAGCCGCGAGAGTTCAGTTCAAAGCGGATCCAAGACAGCAGCGAGAGTCCCGTCCACAGGAAACCATCCCAAGCGGAGGCGGATCAGCAGCGTAGAGATGTCCCCAACCGATACGCAGGCGAGCGGTCCATCCAGGGTCCCGACGAGCGGTCCATCCTGGGTCTCGACTCTGGACAGCCAGTACTTCATCCATGGTCATCGGACCGGATCCCCTCCACAAGGGAGTGGGGGACATAGGAGAAAAAAGAAAAGAAGCGGCAGATCAACTGGTCTAAAAAGGAGGTCTATTTAAAGGCTAGAGTATACAGATGAGTTTAAAGGTGAGACCTAAATGCTTCTACTGAGGTAGCATCTCGAACTGTTACCGGGAGGGCATTCCAGAGTACTGGAGCCCGAACGGAAAACGCTCTATAGCCCGCAGACTTTTTTTGGGCTCTAGGAATCACTAATAAGCCGGAGTCTTTTGAAGGCAGATTTCTTGCCGGGACATATGGTACAATACAATCGGCAAGATAGGATGGAGCTAGACCGTTTAGTATTTTATACGTAAGTAGTAAAACCTTAAAGTCGCATCTTAAGTGCACAGGAAGCCAGTGCAGGTGAGCCAGTACAGGCGTAATGTGATCAAACTTTCTTGTTCTTGTCAAAAGTCTAGCAGCCGCATTTTGTACCAACTGTAATCTTTTAATGCTAGACATGGGGAGACCCGAAAATAATACGTTACAGTAATCGAGACGAGACGTAACAAACGCATGGATAATGATCTCGGCGTCTTTAGTGGACAGAATGGAGCGAATTTTAGCGTTATTACGGAGATGAGAGAAGGCCGTTTTAGTAACGCTTTTAATGTGTGCCTCAAAGGAGAGAGTTGGGTCGAAGATAATACCCAGATTTTTTACCGAGTTACCTTGTTTTATTATTTGGTTGTCAAATGTTAAAGTTGTATTATTAAATAGAGGTCGGTGTCTAGCAGGACCGATAATCAGCATTTCCGTTTGTTTGGCGTTAAGTTGCAAAAAATTAGCGGACATCCATTGTTTAATTTCATTAAGACACGCCTCCAACTGACTACAGTCCGGCGTGTTGGTCAGCTTTAGGAACATGTAGAGTTGGGTGTCATCAGCATAGCAGTGAAAGCTAATACCGTATTTGCGTATGACGTCACCCAGCGGCAGCATGTAGATGCTGAAGAGTACAGGGCCAAGGACCGAACCCTGGGGAACTCCACACGTTACCTTAACATAGTCCGAGGTCATACTGTTATGGGAGACGCACTGCACCCTGTCAGTAAGATAAGAGTTAAACCAAGACAGGGCTGAGTCTGACATACCAATTCGTGTTTTGATACGCTCTAATAAAATATTATGATCGACGGTATCGAAAGCAGCGCTAAGATCGAGGAGCAGCAACATAGATGATGCATCAGAATCCATCGTTAGCAATAGATCATTAGTCAATTTTGCGAGGGCTGTCTCAGTCGAGTGATTTGCCCTGAAACCGGATTGAAAGGTTTGAACGGATAACGCTAAGTGTTCATTTAGCTGCTCTGCAACAATTTTTTCGAGGATTTTCGAAATAAAGGGAAGGTGAGACACCGGTCGGTAGTTTGCCATGAGGTCAAGATCGAGGTTGGGTCTTTTAAGGAGAGGATGAATAACCGCTTTGTTGAATGCTAGGGGAACAGTGCCCGAGGAAAGCGATAAGTTTATAATATTTAGCACTGATGGACCTAATAATACAATCATTTATTTTATCTTGATAGACTGAAAATTAACACCAATGAGTTGACGGATTTATTCCGAAAGTATAAACAACGACAAAAGTAGAATACAATTAATCACAATTTGGACCTTGATCAGGAAATCCTCATTTTGTCCACCAAATGGTGACAAAATACCAGTGCCAACAATTTTAAACATTTATAACAAATGCAATCTCAATGCGGGGAAGATTCCCAATAAAATGCATGATGTTTCATGGACCAAGTGGATGACGTAGGCCGTGTTTTGGGCACCCCTGCTATAGCAGAACCGTGCCGGGGACAGAGTTGACTTAGGTTTGACTTAAGCGTGCATAGGAAATAGGGTGTTGTGCTAGAAATGTTCCCTTTTTGATAGCAGCCGCTGTGGGCTCCAAATTGCTAATAAATTGCAAGGAGATTGTGACCCTGGAGGTGCTCACTGATGAGAGAAACGAAGAGGCAATCACAATAAGAAAGGTAATCTTCCAATCATCAATGGACAGCATCTGATAGAGGAAGAATGAGAGCAGCAGAGGAAATGAAGAAAGACGACCAAGGGTATTTTGTGATGACTTAAAGGGGAACTGCAATTTTTTGGGGGGGAATTTTGCATTTTATTCACAATCCTAATGAGAGACAGGAAGAAATGTTTTTCTTTTTTTTTTTGCATTCTAATTTGTAATAATTGGCTTGTTCTAGATGGCTAGCAATGCTGCTAATGACGAGCAGTCCATTCTGCCTCAAAAAATTCATTTATGTTGTGTACACCTGCATAGCAACCAAACTGTAGCGACATTGTAATTGTAAGAGAGAACACTGAGGAACTCTATCTAGCGTAGTCAGTCATCACCTTGTGACGGCATGCTCTTTAGCGCCGCCCTAGTGGCTCCTTGGAGCTTTTTCAAAAATGTGTAAAAACGAAAAAAGATGAGGATGGTTTGTGTAGGACAGGGGTCGGCAGCCTTTGCCACATTTCGGGAGAACATCCACTCTGTAACACAACATAAAAACAACAGAACAAATACCCAGAATCCCATGCATCCTTAACTTCCAGGCGCAGTGGCAGAGTGGCCGTGCGCAACCCGAGGGTCACTGGTTCAAATCCCACCTAGAACCCACCTAGAACCAACCTCGTCACGTCCGTTGTGTCCTGAGCAAGACACTTCACCCTTGCTCCTGATGGTTGCTGGTTGGCGCCTTGAATGGCAGCTCCCTCCATCAGTGTGTGAATGTGTGTGTGAATGGGTAAATGTGGAAATAGTGTCAAAGCGCTTTGAGTACTTTGAAGGTAGAAAAGCGCTATACAAGTACAACCCATTCATCATTTATTTTATTTTACATTATACACCCACACTACCACCAAATCCACCCCCATATAATGTAGCCTGGAATACTTAGGGATGCATGGGATTCTGGGTATTTGTTCTGTTGTGTTTCTGTTGTGTTACAGATCGGATGTTCTCCCGAAATGTGTTTGTCATTCTTGTTTGGTGTGGATTCGCAGTGTGGCGCATATTAGTAAGAGTGTTAAAGTTGTTTATACCACAACCCTCAGTGTAACCTGTATAGCTGTTGACCAAGTACGTCTTGCAGTCACTTTCGTGTGTTACCACAGGCTGTATACTGCATATGATTGGCCGACACACAAATAACGTGGTTTAAAAGCGGGCGCGACAACATGTTTAAGAGGACGTTGAAGTCAATGCCACCGCTGCACGCCCTCGATATTGAAATCCGAGTGAAAATTGGAGAATGTTAGCCCCGGGTGATTCTTGGGAGAGGCACTAAAATCCCAAAACCTCCCGGAATAATCAGGGGGTTGGCAATTATGCAGCTGAGCCACATCAGAGTGATCAAAAAGCCGCATGTGGCTCCGGAGCCGCGGGTTGCCGACCCCATGTGTAGGAGGAAAAACGTGACACAAACATGTTAGACATCAAACTGTTTATTTTAAACATGCTTCACTGATGAGAGTATTTGGCAAGTGCCGTTATGTCCCACTACTTACAGCGGTCCTTGAACTCACCACAGTTTGTTTACATGTGCAACCTTATGGAAATTTTAGGTTCAAAGCCATGACAAGTTGTTCTCCCGACAAGAGCCGATATCCCTGCAGTAACGCCTGCTGTTCGCGTCGTTCAGAGGTGGGTGGTGCTTCACTTCTGCTGTGTCCAGATTAGGGTTCAGGTGCAGTGATAACATAACATTTAGATTGTTACTGTGACCGATTTAATAAGTATGATGACATAAAAGCTCAACATAAATGAAAAATAGTCGGCAGGAAGTCAAAAGGAGAGTTTTTTTTTGTTCATCATGACACTCTCAAACCAATCACACACTTTTTCGGCTTCAAAATAAAAGCGCTACACTATACATCCGGTTTAACTACATTTAGGGTTTCTCCTTAATGTACGGTTTAGTATTAGCCGCCACACCTAGCAAAAGTAATATAATGTATTGTAGTGTCCGGAAGAAAACAAAAGTCTGGCGCTCTTTTTAGCTTTTATGTCCAATTGTATACTAACTGGCCCAATTCCAGCAAGTATTTCCTCCGTGCTCACACGTCTGACACACAACACTTGTTCATTCTCCGCCGACACGGTGTGTTCAAAGACCGGGGGGAAGATTACCATTTAAACACACGAACGTATACATGAACAGCAGCACAGGGTTGTCTGATGTTTTGTAATGTTATTCTGTGATATTTGCACCTAAAACAAATGCGAATACATCAGTTGGTGGGGGCTTTTATTCTGGCTGGCTGAAATATTATGTCAGTTCTTTTATGACATGTTCTGATCAAGTGCTTGATTACCGAATGATTTGCAGGCTCAATATTACCTTTGATTAATTAATAGAGAAGGTTCAAACATTGTCATGCAGCAATATGAAGCCAAACCCCCTGAAGATTATCTGTCTAGGGTACACTTAATGATAAAAATGATACCTATCTGCAATTTGTGGTAACTATGAACACAATGTAATGAAGCTTGATGAAATATTTTAATCATTTGACAGCCCTAATATACATACACATATACACATATATATATATATATATATATATATATATATATATATGTACTTGCAGTGTGTATATTGTACATATTACATATTTTTATGAAAGTGTCTGTTAATACATTATATATATAAAACTGTTAGAATAATTATGTATAAGTTATCACACAACTATTATGCTTAAAGGCCGTTGCTATGGTTATTATCAATTGTGCTGAAGTTGTACTGTTCTATTTGGAAAACTGTAACTGAGTGTACAGCCCAATACGTCTCTCCTCATGAGTAAAAATCAACTCTGTCTCTGTGAGATTCCTTCTTCTTGTCTTGTGTAATAGATAGTTCAGTGTTTGAACCTGTATATTGTACAGTATTTTGTATTTCTATAGTGTTTTGTATATTGTACAGGATTGCTTATTATTTTTATTGGATAGTAATCTGTTTATATCAACTGATTGTTAGTTTATTCCTTTATTACCTCTTGTGTTATTTATTTCACCCCACATATATATATATATATATATATATATATATATATATATATATATATATATATATATATACATGTATATATATATATATATATAAGAAAAAAAAAAAATATATATATATATATATGTGTATATTATATATATATATATATATAAAAGAAATACTTGAATTTCAGTGTTCATTTATTTACACACACATAACACTCATCTACTCATTGTTGAGTTAAGGGTTGAATTGTCCATCCTTGTTTTTCTAACCATATGCATGTACAGTAGATGGCAGTATTGTCCTGTTTAAGAGTGTCACAACATTACTGTTTACGGCAGACGAAAACGGACTGTTGGAGCCACTATGGATTGAACTTTCACAGTATCATGTTAGACCCGCTCGACATCCATTGCCTTCGGTCCCCTAGAGGGGGGGGGGGGGAGTTGCCCACATTTGTGGTCCTCTCCATGGTTCTCATAGTCAGCATTGTCACTGGCATCCCACTGAGTGTGAATTCTCCCTGCCCACTGGCATATATATATATATATATATATATATATATATATATACATTTTTAGATGCACATATATACAAACACATACATGCAATTTGAGGTAACTATGAACACAATGTGATGAAGCGTCATTAAATATTTCAATCATTTGACAGCATTAATATACATATATACATATATATGCACACACACATTTATATATATATATATGTATATATATATGTATATATATGTGTGTGTGTGTGTGTGTGTGTGTGTGTGTGTGTGTGTGCATATATACACACACAATTTATATGCACATATACACACACAAATATACATATGTAGACATATATACACACATGTACACCTACACATATACATATACATACACACCCAGGTTTTTTTTTTTTCAATTATTAATTAATTTAGAATGAAAATAATGATTGGTATTTTTTACAAACAAATTAAAATACAATATGTAATATATATCTAAATTAATAAATAAATAAATCGCAAAAAGCCGCTGCCTGACCAGGCCTCAGAAAATCTGCAGACTCCTCCCAACCCCACTGAGGACTGTTTCCCCTGCTGAACTCCAGAAAGAGGTTCCGCAGCCTCCGTAGCAGAACCTCCAGGTTCTGTAACAGCTTCTTCCCTCAGGCCGTAAGACTCTTGAACGCATCATAATAATCCCCTCAATTCCCCCCAAAAATGGATTAACTAGCTGGAATATAAAGACAATATAACATACATCCATAAACCTGGATGCATGCGCAAAAGTGCAATATATTTATCTGTAAGGTCATCTATTTATTTATATCTGCACCTTGTTGCTCTTTTATCCTGCACGACCATGAGCTAATGCAACAACATTTCATTCTTATCTGTGAAGTTCACATTTGAATGACAATAAAAAGGAAGTCTAAGTCTAACTGCTTGACTTACGACTTCAAAGCAAGTGAGTCAATTTGTGAGTACGAATCAAATACCGTATTTCCTTGAGTTGCCGCCGGGTATATAGTATGCGCCTGCCTAGAATTACTGCCGGGTCAAACTCGTTTCGCTAAATAATTAGCATATGCCTAGAATTTCCACCGGGTCAAACTCGTCACGTCACGAGTGACACTTCACCTGTCATCATTTTCAAAATGGAAGAGGCTGATTTCAATAATTTGAAATTGCATAAAAGGAAGAAGATTAAGAGCTATTCAGTAGGATTTAAGGTCCAAGCTATTGAATATGCTAAACAAAACAGTAAGCAGCTATGTTTTATTAATATGCCATAGCTGCGTGTGTCAAATACGAGTAATTAAATGACTCCCGCCTCCTGGTGGCAGGGGGCGCTAGTGATCCTTCTTGCGACTACTCGGCTGCAGAAGAAGTGACAACAAGCAGCAAGAGTTTATTTTTTCCTCTCGCTTGCACTTTTAACATGGAGGATTACATATCTAAAATAAAACCGTTTTCTAAACTGGACTTTCAATCGAAGCAGGAGGTAATAAAGGAAGATCTCCATCGAGACAGAGAGACTTTTAAAACTGAAGAAAGATAAGGAAGACTTCTATAAACAAGTTATCCATGCTTTTGATCAGAAGGAGCTGCGCATGGACTTCTTTTATAAGTAAAGGTAAGACCATAGTAACATTTTTTTAATTAAATGTGCTTTTCATGATGGTATCCTTACATCACACTCAAATTTATAAGCGCAGGCCTAAATTTACCGCATGCCTTTGGTAAGCGCCGGAGTGAGAAGAGGTTTTAAATCAATTAGCGCCCCGGCGGCAATTCAAGGAAATACGGTAATCAAATGCACGTACGAGGCGGTGATACGTATTTGTAACACTTGGGTATGGAACATTCTGCTCCAGGATCGAAATGCGGCATTTGTAACATGTCCTTTCCACGGCAAAGACGTGGACTAACCGTTGGGTTCAGCCGTGGTTTGTGGTCTCAGTGCTGCCCTGACTTGCCGCTAAGCTATTTCTCATTTCCATACACGCGCAGCGAGGATGTCTTCATTATTCAAATGTCTGGCAGCGCCCTGCAGGCCATCACCTGACAGCTCCTCTGACAGACATGGTTACTTGTATTAATAATAACACCCCCACTAAACACACTTCACCGACTATGTACTGCTCCAATACTACTGTTCGAAATAAACTTAAACCTAACTCAACTCAACTGTGTACATAATATGCTAACACACCACCACTTAAATAGACTGACCATACGTCCTCTTTTGCCGGGCTGTCGGGGCGGGGTTTCTTAAATGCCTCAAATGTCCGGCATTTTGAGTCAAGGTTGCGTTTATTTTCAATGCACGTCCAGGGTTAAGAAAGGGTTGAAAACAAAAGGTGAAGGTGTGCCACGCAGCAGCATTGGTGGGAGTGGATTGATTGACATATTTAACAACCCTCACGATTTTCCTGGGAGACTCCCAGACTTAAGTGGCCCTCCCGTTAATTTTAAGGGGCAACCATTCTCCCGAATGCCTTCCTGCAGACTAAGTCTGCTGACCTGTCTCCGCTCGGGATGGTCTCCTGCTGGCCCGACTATGGACTCTCACTATTATGTGAGATTCACTATGGACTGGACTCTCACACTATTATGTCAGATCCACTATGGACTGGACTCTTACTATTATGTGAGATCCACTATGGAATGGACTTTCACTATTATGTTAGATCCACTATGGACTGGACTCTCGCACTATTATGTTAGATCCACTATTGAGTGGACTCCCACTATTTTGTTGGATCCACTAAGGACTGGACTCTCACTATATTGTTAGATCCCTTATGGACTATACGTTCACTATTATGTTAGATTCACTATGGACTGGACTCTCACACTATTATGTTAGATCCACTATGGACTGGACTCCCACTATTTTGTTGGATCCACTAAGGACTGGACTCTCACTATATTGTTAGATCCCTTATGGACTATACATTCACTATTATGTTAGATTCACTATGGACTGGACTCTCACACTATTATGTTAGATCTACTATGGACTGGACTCTCACACTATTATGTTAGATCCACTATGGACCAGACTCTCACACTATTATGTTAGATCCACTATGGACTGGACTCTCACAATATTATATTAGATCCACTATAGACTGGACTCTCACTATTATGTTAGATCCACTATGGACTGGACTCTCACACTATTATGTTAGATCCACTATGGACTGGACTTTCAATACTATGCTAGATCCACTATGGACTGGACTCTCACACTATTATGTTAGATCCACTATGGACTGGACTCTCACAATATTATGTTAGATCCGCTATGGACTGGACTCACACTATTATGTGGGATCCACTATGGACTGGACTCTCACTATTATCTTAGATCCACTATGGACTAGACTCTCACACTATTATGTTAGATCCACTATGGACTGGACTCTCACACTATTATGTTAGATCCACTATGGACTGGACTCTCACACTATTATGTTAGATCCACTATGGCCTGGACTCTCACTATTATGTTAGATCTACTATGGACTGGACTCTCACACTATTATGTTAGATCTACTATGGACTGGACTCTCACACTATTATGTTAGATCCACTATGGACTGGACTCTCACACTATTATGTTAGATCCACTATGGACTGGACTCTCACAATATTAGATTAGATCCACTATAGACTGGACTCTCACTATTATGTTAGATCCACTATGGACTGGACTCTCACTATTATATTAGATCCACTATGGACTGGACTCTCACACTATTATGTTAGATCCACTATGGCCTGGACTTTCAATACTATGCTAGATCCACTATGGACCTGACTCTCACACTATTATGTTAGATCCACTATGGACTGGACTCTCAGACTATTATTTTAGATCCACTATGGACTGGACTCTCACTATTATGTTAGATCCACTATGGACTGGACTCTCACTATTATGTTCGATCCACTATGGACTGGACTCTCACACTATTATGTTGGATCCACTATGGACTGGACTCTCACACTATTATGTTAGATCCACTATGGACTGGACTCTCACACTATTATGTTAGATCTACTATGGACTGGACTCTCACACTATGTTAGATCTACTATGGACTGGACCTTCACTATTATGTTCGATCCACTCGACGTCCATTGCATCCGGCGGTGGTCACCCACATCTGCGGTCCTCTCCAAGGTTTCTCATAGTCATTCTCATTGACATCCCACTGGGCTGTGAGTTTTTCCTTGCCCTGACGTGGGATCTGCACCGAGGATGTCGCTGCTGCTTGTGCAGCCGTTTGAGACACTTGTGATTTAGGGACTACACAAATAAACATTGATTGATTGATTTGTGTACTGGTTTTAATGTTCAATTATTAGTTTGTAGTAGTTTTAAACACATTTTGGCCTTCACAATGTTTAACAATAATCCCCTTTTTTTGTCTTTCAGGCGCATTTATTTACGTGAATCTTTCTCCGACTCAAACGGGCGGCTTTCCTCTGGCCTGAAGGACCACTCAGGGCGCTCTCGGGGCGACAAAAGTTCCTCGAAGCCTTTCATAACGCTCCATTTAGGGATAGAAATAAATAGATAAAAGAAACCTTTCCATCACTACTTCGCCCCTGAGAGACTAATAAATGGCCAGCTGATGGAGGTTTGAAGGATGATTAGAGTTCACCACGAAGTTCCTTTCAACGCCGAGAGCTCCTTTCTCTTTCTATTCAGCGGCTGATAGGTAAAAAGGTACTAAATTACCCAACAAAACGGTTGCCATGGCGCCCGTGCGGGTCAACATTTCCCGCTCCCTTTTCATAGCTGTCGCTTATTAACAACATTTCTAACCTTTGCTGCCGAGCAGGAAGACGTTTTTATTTCTAAAAATAGATTTGGACGGAGGTTTTCTATTGGAAAATCTTGTAACCAAGAACCCATCGATCAATCAATCAATGTTTATTTATATAGGCCGAAATCACAAGTGTCTCAAAGGGCTGCACAAGCCACAACGACATTTGTGGTTCAGCGCCCACTTAAGGGTAAGGAAAAACTCACAATTCAGTGGGACGTCGATGAGAATGACTTTGAGAAACCTTGGAGAGGACCGCAAATGTGGGATCTAACATAATAGTGTGAGAGTCCAGTCCATAGTGGATCTAACATAATAGTGAGAGTCCGGTCCATAGTGGATCTAACATAATAGTGTGAGAGTCCAGTCCATTTGGATCTAACATAATAGTGAAAGTCAAGTCCATAGTGGATCTAGCATAATAGTGAGAGTCCAGTCCATAGTGGATCTAACATAATAGTGTGAGAGTCCAGTCCATAGTGGATCTAACGTAATAGTGTGAGAGTCCAGTCCATAGTGGATCTAACATAATAGTGTGAGTCCAGTCCATAGTGGATCTAACATAATAGTGAAAGTCAAGTCCATAGTGGATCTAGCATAATAGTGAGAGTCCAGTCCATAATGGATCTAACATAATAGTGTGAGAGTCCAGTCCATAGTGGATCTAACATAATAGTGTGAGAGTCCAGTCCATAGTGGATCTAACATAATAGTGAGAGTCCAGTCCATAGTGGATCTAACAAAATAGTGAGAGTCCAGTCCAGAGTGGATCCAACATATTAGTGTGAGAGTCCAGTCCATAGTGGATCTAACATGATAGTGTGAGAGTCAAGTCCATAGTGGATCTAACATAATAGTGGGGGTCCAGTCCATATTGGATCTACCATAATAGTGTGAGAGTCAAGTCCATAGTGGATCCAACATAATAGTGAGAGTCAAGTCCATAGTGGATTTAACATAATAGTGAGAGTCCAGTCCATACTGCATCTAACATAATGGTGAGAGTCCGGTCCATAGTAGATCTAGCATAATAGTGTGAATCCAGTCCATAGTGGATCTAACGTAATAGTGAGAGTCCAGTCCATAGTGGATCTAGCATAATAGTGAGAGTCCAGTCCATAGTGGATCTAACATAATAGTGTGAGAGTCCAGTCCATGATGGATCTAACATAATAGTGTGAGAGTCCAGTCCATACTGGATCTAACATAATAGTGAGAGTCCAGTCCATAGTAGATCTAGCATAATAGTGTGAATCCAGTCCATAGTGGATCTAACGTAATAGTGAGAGTCCAGTCCATAGTGGATCTAACATAATAGTGTGGGAGTCCAGTCCATAGTGGATCTGACATAACAGTGAGAGTCCAGTCCATAGTGGATCTAACATAATAGTGAGAGTCCAGTCCATAGTGGATCTAACATAATAGTGAGAGTCCAGTCCATAGTGGATCTAACATAATAGTGTGAGAGTCCAGTCCATATTGGATCTAACATAATAGTGAGAGTCCAGTCCATAGTGGATCTAACATAATAGTGTGAGAGTCCAGTCCATATTGGATCTAACATAATAGTGAGAGTCCAGTCCATAGTGGATCTAACATAATAGCGAGAGTCCAGTTCATAGTAGATTTAACGCTGGACAGCCAGCACTTCATCCGTGGCCACTGGACCTCCCAGAGGAGAAAAGAAAAGAAACGGCAGATCAACTGGTCTAAAAAGGGAGTCTATTTAAATGCTTCTACTGAAGTAGCATCTCTAACTAATAAATCTAGTGACAACTGAGAACTTGTCACACATAGATGGTGGTAAGCTGCCCTGGGGGTGGACTCACAGAAACATGGCATGCCTACGACCAAACATTCAGACACCAGTGTGTGCGGCACCGGGAGCAAAGTGGGGGAAATATATTGCCCAAAGGCACAGAGGCATTGGAGGTTTTCTTTGCATCAGCTGATCCACGCCGCACCCAGGAAGAAAGGTTTCCTCAAAGCTCCTCTTCCCCCCCCGACTGTCCTCACAACTGAAAGGGGTCACCGTGACACAAAAAGGAGCTAACTGAGCAAATAATCACAACGTGGAGGAGACAAACTCACGCTCAAAAACTGGAAGAACCCAGCTGAGGAGGAGGTCAATAATGTCTGCTTCGTGATCCCTCAGAGAGAAACTCGGCTGGGGGGAAACAACCGGGAGAGGAAACACCTGCAGAGGCAGAAATGTGAAACTAGTTTATTGTTTCAAACCTGGGTAAGGTAGAAATATGGCTGTCAAATGTGGGCGGTGTCACGCTCCAAACAGGTTTAAGTTTGCCGAGTATAAAAACGAGCTGCCTTTTTTGAAGGAAAGAAAGTGCTGTTCTAAATGTGTCCACTGGGTGTCGCAATAGCAATTCAAGTGTGACCCACGTCACACGGTTTCAAAATGACCTGTCAGCTGACTTTGAACACCCTCTGGATTGTCTGTCGCTCCTCCAATCGAGCGATCAGCTGCTCCCGTTGTGGCGGCAGCAGATGGCGGCAGACTGATGCTGTGACAGTTTTTCATTGTCAATTATCCACTAAGGGGATGAGATAACGGTACGGTAAGATGGTAAATGGTAAACGGGTTGTACTTGTTGTGGGGAGGCGCAGCCGGCGAACGAGCAGCAGGGCGGCGAGGAGGCGGAGAATGCGGCTGAGCGAGATCAGGTGCGTGGCTCAATCATGATGTATAAAAGGGGGAGAAGGAGGAGGGATCGAGAAAGGAGGAGGAGAGTCCGCATCAGCGAACAAACAGCAGAAGCAAAGAGAAGAGTGACAGGGAGCGAGCCGAAGACGGCGACGACGCGGCCGGCTGAAAGCGAGCGAGGAGCGAGCAGGAGAGAAGGAGCTGAAAAGCGACCCAACCGCAGACTAGCTTTATTCAAACCTGCTCAAGCGAGCATGTCCTTCCTGAGTGGTCCATGGAACCCGAGCGACGTCACACGGATTTCAAAATGACCTGTCAGCTGACTTTGAACGCCCTCTGGATTGTCTGTCGCTCCTCCAATCGAGCGATCAGCTGCTCCCGTTGTGGCGGCAGCAGATGGCGGCAGACTGATGCTGTGACAGTTTTTCATTGTCAATTATCCACTAAGGGGATGAGATAACGGTACGGTAAGATGGTAAATGGTAAACGGGTTATACTTGTTGTGGGAATATGCGCAGCCAGCGAACGAGCAGCAGGGCGGGGCTCGCTGGGGCCCGGCCCAAGATGGCGGCGAGGAGGCGGAGAATGCGGCTGAGCGAGATCAGGTGCGTGGCTCAATCATGATGTATAAAAGGGGGAGAAGGAGGAGAGATCGAGAAAGGAGGAGGAGAGTCCGCATCAGCGAACAAACAGCAGAAGCAAAGAGAAGAGTGACAGGGAGCGAGCCGAAGACGGCGACGACGCGGCCGGCTGAAAGCGAGCGAGGAGCGAGCAGGAGAGAAGGAGCTGAAAAGCGACCCGACCGC
Source organism: Nerophis ophidion (assembly GCF_033978795.1). Classification (NCBI taxonomy): domain Eukaryota; kingdom Metazoa; phylum Chordata; class Actinopteri; order Syngnathiformes; family Syngnathidae; genus Nerophis; species Nerophis ophidion. The sequence continues at coordinate 44,046,065 of NC_084626.1, forward strand.
AGACAAGCTTTATTCAAACCTGCTCAAGCGAGCATGTCCTTCCTGAGTGGTCCATGGAACCCGAGCGACGTCACACGGATTTCAAAATGACCTGTCAGCTAACTTTGAACGACCTCTGGGTTGTCTGTCGCTCCTCCAATCGAGCGATCAGCTGCTCCGGTTGTGGCGGCAGCAGATGGCGGCAGACTGATGCTGTAACAGTTTTTCATTGTCAATTATCCACTAAGGGGATGAGATTACGGTACGGTAAGATGGTAAATGGTAAACGGGTTGTACTTGTTGTGGGGAGGCGCAGCCGGCGAACGAGCAGCAGGGCGGGGCTCGCTGGGGCCCGGCCCAAGATGGCGGCGAGGAGGCGGAGAATGCGGCTGAGCGAGATCAGGTGCGTGGCTCAATCATGATGTAGAAAAGGGGGAGAAGGAGGAGAGATCGAGAAAGGAGGAGGAGAGTCCGCATCAGCGAACAAACAGCAGAAGCAAAGAGAAGAGTGACAGGGAGCGAGCCGAAGACGGCGACGACGCGGCCGGCTGAAAGCGAGTGAGGAGCGAGCAGGAGAGAAGGAGCTGAAAAGCGACCCGACCGCAAACAAGCTTTATTCAAACCTGCTCAAGCGAGCATGTCCTTCCTGAGTGGTCCATGGAACCCGAGCGACGTCACACGGATTTCAAAATGACCTGTCAGCTAACTTTGAACGCCCTCTGGGTTGTCTGTCGCTCCTCCAATCGAGCGATCAGCTGCTCCCGTTGTGGCGGCAGCAGATGGCGGCAGACTGATGCTGTGACAGTTTTTCATTGTAAATTATCCACTAAGGGGATGAGATAACGGTACGGTAAGATGGTAAATGGTAATTGGGTTGTACTTGTTGTGGGGAGGCGCAGCCGGCGAACGAGCAGCAGGGCGGGGCTCGCTGGGGCCCGGCCCAAGATGGCGGCGAGGAGGCGGAGAATGCGGCTGAGCGAGATCAGGTGCGTGGCTCAATCATGATGTATAAAAGGGGGAGAAGAAGGAGAGATCGAGAAAGGAGGAGGAGAGTCCGCATCAGCGAACAAACAGCAGAAGCAAAGAGAAGAGTGACAGGGAGCGAGCCGAAGACGGCGACGACGCGGCCGGCTGAAAGCGAGCGAGGAGCGAGCAGGTGAGAAGGAGCTGAAAAGCGACCCGACCGCAGACAAGCTTTATTCAAACCTGCTCAAGCGAGCATGTCCTTCCTGAGTGGTCCATGGAACCCGAGCGACGTCACACGGATTTCAAAATGACCTGTCAGCTGACTTTGAACGCCCTCTGGGTTGTCTGTCGCTCCTCCAATCGAGCGATCAGCTGCTCCCGTTGTGGCGGCAGCAGATGGCGGCAGACTGATGCTGTAACAGTTTTTCATTGTCAATTATCCACTAAGGGGATGAGATAACGGTACGGTAAGATGGTAAATGGTAAACGGGTTGTACTTGTGGTGGGGAGGCGCAGCCGGCGAACCAGCAGCAGGGCGGGGCTCGCTGGGGCCCGGCCCAAGATGGCGGCGAGGAGGCGGAGAATGCGGCTGAGCGAGATCAGGTGCGTGGCTCAATCATGATGTATAAAAGGGGGAGAAGGAGGAGAGATCGAGAAAGGAGGAGGAGAGTCCGCATCAGCGAACAAACAGCAGAAGCAAAGAGAAGAGTGACAGGGAGCGAGCCGAAGACGGCGACGACGCGGCCGGCTGAAAGCGAGCGAGGAGCTGAAAAGCGACCCGACCGCAGACACTGGAGCCTGGTGGCATTGAGCATCTACTGGCGCCACTGGAGCTTGGCGTGGAGCAATTAATGGTACCCGTTGTGGTTCAGGCACTGGAGCCTGTCATGGTGCAGGCACTGGAGCTTGGCGTGGACTTGGTGCTGACGTAAGTCAACATGACCATTAGAGGTGGGGGAAATAATCAGTTTTTAGACGGGTCGCAATTCGGACATGGGCGATTATAGAATCGATTAGTAACCATTGATGATTGATAATCGAGTTATCTATTGTAAGTAATCCAGACAGTAGTAAAATGTGTCTGACTGCAGCGAGCCACCTCACCCAGAGATCTGACCAGCTCCTTTAGTATCGGGCACTAATGTTCCAGTTTTGCACCTATTTTCATTAATTTGATAAATGTGGGAATTAATTAATTGGAATTAATTGCTTCTTATTCAAAATGATTATTTTTTTTTTTTGGCAAATAATAAACGCTTATCTAGTGAAACAAAAATAAAGGTAAAACTGCATCAATATACATAAATTAAAGATACGGCAATAATCGATTTTTAATCAAATCGTAGCTCCTGAATCGAATCGTGATGTACCCAAAGATAACCCACCTCTAATGACCATCATCTTTGTAGTTAGAGTTCCGTGCAGTGCTCGCAATTGGTGGACGGTGCATTGCGCACCCTGAACTCTATTGTAAAAACGCAGGTTTGTACATTTGTTGTTTGTTGTATTTTATTTTGTTTAAATTTACCACATCTACATTGGTTAAGTTTGTAATTATGTTACCTTAATTTCGGTTATGGTTTCATTTTAAAAATCGTTTTGTTTACGTTGCACTTGTAATATTTGAATGATGATAAATGAAGGTGTTGTGGCAGTTGCGGATGCCACCAATGTGGCGTTTTAATGTGTTTGCTTTTCCAAACACGTCTTTAATGTGAAGTGAAGTGAAGTGAATTATATTTATATAGCGCTTTTCTCTAGTGACTCAAAGCGCTTATATATAGTGAAGCCCAATATCTAAGTTACATTTAAACCAGTGGCAGTGGCACTGGGAGCAGGTGGGTAAAGTTTCTTGCCCAAGGACACAACGGCAGTGACGAGGATGGTGGACGCGGGGATCGAACCTGGAGTCCTCAAGTTGCTGGCACGGCCACTCTACCAACCAAGCTATACCGCCAACTGTCAACATGATAATCCTAAACAGGAAGTGCTTCAAGTTTAATGTCTTTGTAAAAACACTGAGACAAAGTCTATGTTCGTAGTGTTCTTTATGGTGTTTTTGAAACTGCGACAATTGTTTCCTGAACTACCATGAAGTGTTTTGCCAAGAGGATTATTTGCAATGTGCTTGTTCTACTTTTGGCCAAAGCAAACACTCTGAAGTTGTCTTTATTTTTAAGTTATTGTCAGGTTTAAGCACCCGACTATCTATTAAACAGAGCAAGGAATCAGGCAGAGACAGAGTTCAATTTTGCTCATGAGGAGAACGCATGGAGCTGCACACTCAGTTACAGTCCCTCCCCCCACGCTCTGAGGAACAGACCACGCGCTCCTCTATTTATTCAGTTTGGGAGTTCCCTAGTTACATCGCTGAGGCTGCTTCTAAAGGGAGGGTGTCACATATTATGCAAGCAGCTCAGTAGACACGATACGTGATTATTCAGAACGGAAATGTGCTGAGCCTTGTGATTTCACCCGGTCTCTGCTTTGTTGCCTTATGTTCGTTGAGGTACTTGAGGTCCATCCTTGGCTGTTAGCATGCTGAAAAACACCAAACAGCTGCTGCGAGACAACTCCTAACTTGCAGTGGAAGATAAGTTATGTATGGAACAATACAGGTTGAGCGCATTCAATAATAACTAGAGGAACGGCCTTAAAGCATAAGAGTTGTGTGATAACTTACAAACCCCGTCTCCATATGAGTTGGGAAATTGATTTGCAAATCCTTTTCAACCCATATTCAATGCACTACAAAGACAAGATATTTGATGTTCAAACTCATAAACGTTTTTTCATTTTTTTTTGCAAATAATTATTTACTTAGAATTTCATGGCTGCAACATGTGCCAAAGTAGTTGGGAAAGGGCATGTTCACCACTGTGTTACATCACCTTTTCTTTTAACAACACTCAATAAACGTTTGGGAACTGAGGAAACTAATTGTTGAAGCTTTGAAAGTGGAATTCTTTCCCATTCTTGTTTTATGTAGAGCTTCAGTCGCTCAACAGTCCGGGGTCTCTGCTGTCGTATTTTACACTTCATAATGCGCCACACATTTTCATTAGGAGACAGGTCTGGACTGCAAGCGGGCCAGGAAAGTACCCGCACTCTTTTTTTACGAAGCCATGCTGTTGTAACACGTGCTGAATGTGGCTTGGCATTGTCTTGCTGAAATAAGCAGGGGCGTCCATGAAAAAGACGGCGCTTCGATGGCAGCATATGTTGTTCCAAAACCTGTATGTACCTTTCAGCCTTAATGGTGCCTTCACAGATGTGTAAGTTACCCATGGGGCACTAATGCACCCCCATACCATCACAGATGCTGGCTTTTCAACTTTATGTTGTCTTTGTAGCATATTCAACTGAATATGGGTTGAAAATGATTTGCAAATCATTGTATTCCGTTTATATTTACATCTTACACAATTTCCCAACTCATATCAAAACGGGGTTTGTACATATAATTATTCTAACAGTTATCATGCCTTTATGCCTGAGCTATAATGAGTGTGACACCCTTGGTGTATAAAAAAAAGGTTGTTAAGTGAGGGAAGAAAAGGTGAGAACATTCTTTTGACTTGCAGAGGATTGCAGCGTTTGCATAAAGTAAGTACAATTTTTTGTCGTAGGAGGATATTCATAAGAGGGGACTCACCTACTCATTCAATTTGGAATATTTGGCACTTCTATTTCATAGTAGCAATTAAAATTAAATTTGCAAGCAGCGATGGACAGGACCGATTGGGCTGCTGCCGTAGAAGATGGATGGATGGATGGATTATTACACAGAGGAAAAGTTGTATACGCATGTATCATACATCAGTCTCTTAGATTCGTTATAAACTCTTTCATCAACTTTTAATCAGAAGGGTTCAATCCCTCTCCTGTGCTTATTTGAAGCCGATACGACAAACGGCCTCAGAGGAGATCATGTTTGAAAAAAAGCGAAACAATTTTTTACCCAACTTTGGTATTGAAGGGGGAATTGCATACTTCCTGTTGATGTTAGCTGGGTGTTGTCGGTTTATGAAATATAGGTCTAAGTGAAACCCACATAGAGGGTTTTGTTTCATGTGTCTACGACATTCCTACTTGGAGTTAGAGGCCGTTTTGTCTGTGTTTTTTTCCTAGGGGCCGCTAGAGCGCAATTTTGAGTTTTGGGGTTTTGTTTTTTGATTAGATCGTAATTTTCGCCAGTCCTGATGTGTGTGTCCAATTTGGTGAGTTTTGAAGCATGCTAAGGGGGTCAAATTATAGCTCAAAGAGGCGGCGGTATAGTAATAAAGAATAATTAAAGCTGCAAGCAGCGTTGGTCGGGTCCGCCTTTGGCTGCTGCCGCCGCTACTCAAGCCCTGGTCTAAGGCAGACCTACATAGAGGTTTTTGTTTCATGTCTCTACGACATTCCTAACAGAAGTTACAAGCAGTTTTGTCTGGGTTTTTTCTGAGGGGGTGCTAGAGCGCAATTTTGATTTTTAGGGTTTGGTTTTTTATTAGATGGCAATTTTCGCCAGCCCTGATGTGTGTGTAAATTTTGGTCAGTTTTGAAGCATGTTAAGGGGGTCAAATTACAGATCGGCGTTTCTGGATGTTGTTGATAAATGGCTTTCGCTTGGCATAGTAGAGCTTTAACTTGCACTTTGAAGCATTTTAAATGGGTCAAATTACAGCTCAAAGAGGCAAAAATGACATTTTTAGGTAACTTTGCGCAGGAGTTCGTTGAAGGCGCGTAAAATCAAAACCAAAACTCTGTTCTATACTTTTAATCAGAAGGGTTCAATCTCTCTCCTGTGCGAATTTGAAGCCGAAACGACAAACGTGCTCAGAGGAGATAACTTTTGAAAAAAGGTGACGGGTGTTTACAAAACGTTTATTTTGAAGGGGTAATTTTTAACTTCCTGTTGATTTTTGCTGAAGGATGTCAACAATTAAAATGTAGGTCTAAGTGAGACCTACATACGAGTTTTTGTTTCATGTCCTTCCGGCATTCCCACTGGAAGTTACAAGCAGTTTTGTCTGTGTTTTCTTCCTCGAAGCAGTTTTTGCTGTGTTTTGATCAAAAATTGCGCTAGAGCTAGAGCGCAATTTTGAGTTTTTGTCTTGTTTTTTTTCATTAGATCGCAATTTCTGCCAGTCCTGATGTGTGTGCCAAGTTTGGCGAGTTTTGAAGCATTTTAAGGGGGTCAAATTTCAGCTCAACGAGGCAAAAATGGAATTTTTCGCGGAAATTTTGTTTTGAAGGGTTTTTTTCCAGCTTCCTGTTGATTTTTGCCCCAGAATATAGAATTATGAAATGTAGGTCTAATTTAGACCTACGTGACAGTTTTTGTTTCATGTCTGTACGACATTCCTAACGGAAGTTACAAGCAGTTTGTTTTTCTTTCCTTCCTAGGGGGCGCTAGCGCGCAATTTTGATTTTTCTGGTTTGGCTGCCTAATAAGTTGGGAGAGCATGCCAGACCGGTGAGTGTGTCAAATTTGGTGATTTTTGAAGCATGTTAAGGGGGTCAAATTACAGCGCATAGGTGCGGAATAAAGAAAGAAAGAATAATAAAACGCACCAGTTTCAATAGGGTCCGCAGGCCCATTGCAAAAGGACTCCACAGGAGTCCTTTTGCAATGGGCCTTCGGACCCTAATAATAAAACGCTAGAAATTCAATAGGGTCTTATGTCCCAAAGGGACATTCGGTCCGTAAAAATATTAATATTTTGCTTTCGCAGGTTTGAAAGTTACGTTTCAATGAATTTTTTGGGGGAGCTAACGAGCTAACAAATGTTCAAGGTGCACGGCCTCAGGGGCGCCACAACGGGGGAAAATATTCACCTCCGGTGTAATTATATTCAACTTGTTAACATCTAAAATGGAATGCAACCTCCAATTAATACAACTGCAAAAAAAAAAAAATGTCCTCACTCGCTCCTGCCCCAACTGATCGGTACCTGCCCGGTAAACACCTCAAAACGACCTCAAGAAAGAAGAAAAAAGAAGAGAAGACGTAAGAAGTCATTATTAAATGTTTAGGTAGCATTTTAGTCAACAAAACCGTACCATATGTCCCGGCAAGAAATCTGCGTTCAAAAGACTCCGGCTTATTAGTGATTCCTAGAGCCCAAAAAAAGTCTGCGGGCTATAGAGCGTTTTCCGTTCGGGCTCCAGTACTCTGGAATGCCCTCCCGGTAACAGTTCGAGATGCTACCTCAGTAGAAGCATTTAAGTCTCACCTTAAAACTCATTTGTATACTCTAGCCTTTAAATAGACTCCCTTTTTAGACCAGTTGATCTGCCGCTTCTTTTCATTTTCTTCTATGTCCCACTCTCCCTTGTGGAGGGGGTCCGGTCCGATCCGGTGGCCATGTACTGCTTGCCTGTGTATCGGCTGGGGACATCTCTGCGCTGCTGATCCGCCTCCGCTTGGGATGGTTTCCTGCTGGCTCCGCTGTGAACGGGACTCTCGCTGCTGTGTTGGATCCGCTTTGGACTGGACTCTCGCGACTGTGTTGGATCCATTATGGATTGAACTTTCACAGTATCATGTTAGACCCGCTCGACATCCATTGCTTTCCTCCTCTCCAAGGTTCTCATAGTCATCATTGTCACCGACGTCCCACTGGGTGTGAGTTTTCCTTGCCCTTATGTGGGCCTACCGAGGATGTCGTGGTGGTTTGTGCAGCCCTTTGAGACACTAGTGATTTAGGGCTATATAAGTAAACATTGATTGATTGATTGATTGATTGATAATATAGAAATTGATCAGAGTTGTTTGTCTATTAAATGGAGGAATGTAGCACCCGATGTTATTAAAAAGCATTGATTTTCAATAGAATCGTTACCTCCATGAATGGAATCAGGGTGTTGCACTCTGTCAATCACGCCCTGGTCCAAACATGTCCTGGTATCGGCGCCACCAGGTCTCTCCATCTCACGCCTGGTTAGCCGTCAGAAGAGGTGAGAGTCTCCTCATTGTCATTCCAGGAGTCGGCCGGCGTGGAAGTGGAGGGAGGGAACCAGCCGATCACAGATTGACTGGCATCACGGGGCGGAGGGCTGGATGCGCCAAATAGAATATGCATGCCGAATGAGGAGCTGAGAAGATGGAACGGTCTCTGTTGCCCCGGCAACGCACCTGTCGTCAGCGGGCTTCATTGATTCGAGTGTTGTCTGGTTTTCGGCTGAGGGGTGCAGAGAAACAATCATCAACAAGTGCTTATCTTTGGCTTTATCCCGACTGTGTGTGTGTGTGTGTGTGTGTGTGTGTGTGTGTGTGTGTGTGTGTGTGTGTGTGTGTGTCAATCAATCAATGTTTATTTATATAGCCCCAAATCACAAATGTCTCAAAGGACTGCACAAATCATTACGACTACAACATCCTCGGAAGAACCCACAAAAGGGCAAGGAAAACTCACACCCAGTGGGCAGGGAGAATTCACATCCAGTGGGACGCCAGTGACAATGCTGACTATGAGAAACCTTGCAGAGGACCTCAGATGTGGGCAACCCCCCCCCCCCTCTAGGGGACCGAAAGCAATGGATGTGGAGCGTGTCTAACATGATACTGTGAAAGTTCAATCCATAGTGGCTCCAACACAGCCGCGAGAGTTCAGTTCAAAGCGGATCCAAGACAGCAGCGAGAGTCCCGTCCACAGGAAACCATCCCAAGTGGAGGCGGATCAGGAGCGTAGAGATGTCCCCAACCGATACACAGGCGAGCGGTCCCAGGATGGAAAAATACACGGAAAATGAGCAAACTACATAAATACCATCCTGTGTTTTGATTTTGACATCAATCATCCATCCATCCATTTTCTACCGCTTATTCCCTTTCGGGGTCGCGGGGGGCGCTGGCGCCTATCTCAGCTACAATCGGGCGGAAGGCGGGGTACACCCTAGACAAGTCGCCACCTCATCGCAGGGCCTTGACATCAATCAATCAATGTTTATTTATATAGCCCCAAATCACAAATGTCTCAAAGGACTGCACAAATCATTACGACTACAACATCCTCGGAAGAACCCACAAAAGGGCAAGGAGAACTCACACCCAGTGGGCAGGGAGAATTCACATCCAGTGGGACGCCAGTGACAATGCTGACTATGAGAAACCTTGGAGAGGACCTCAGATGTGGGCAACCCCCCCCCCCCCCCCCCTCTAGGGGACCGAAAGCAATGGATGTCGAGCGGGTCTAACATGATACTGTGAAAGTTCAATCCATAGTGGCTCCAACACAGCCGCGAGAGTTCAGTTCAAAGCGGATCCAAGACAGCAGCGAGAGTCCCGTCCACAGGAAACCATCCCAAGCGGAGGCGGATCAGGAGCGTAGAGATGTCCCCAACCGATACACAGGCGAGCGGTCCATCCTGGGTCTCGACTCTGGACAGCCAGTACTTCATCCATGGTCATCGGACCGGACCCCCTCCACAAGGGAGGGGGGGACATAGGAGAAAAAAGAAAAGCGGCAGACCAACTGGTCTGAAAAGGAGGTCTATTTAAAGGCTAGAGTATACAAATGAGTTTTGAGGTGAGACTTAAATGCTTCTACTGAGGTAGCATCTCGAACTGTTACCGGGAGGGCATTCCAGAGTACTGGAGCCCGAACGGAAAACGCTCTATAGCCCGCAGACTTTTTTTGGGGCTCTAGGAATCACTAATAAGCCGGAGTCTTTTGAAGGCAGATTTCTTGCCGGGACATATGGTACAATACAATCGGCAAGATAGGATGGAGCTAGACCGTGTAGTATTTTATACGTAAGTAGTAAAACCTTAAAGTCAAATCTTAAGTGCACAGGAAGCCAGTACAGGCGTAATGTGATCAAACTTTCTTGTTCTTGTCAAAAGTCTAGCAGCCGCATTTTGTACCAACTGTAATCTTTTAATGCTAGACATGGGGAGACCCGAAAATAATACGTTACAGTATTACGTGTGTGTGTGTGTGTGTGTGTGTGTGTGTGTGTGTGTGTGTGTGTGTGTTCTGGCAATGCTTACTTAATGGGGACATCGCTCTGTTTAGACCTTTAGGGGACCTCTGACAGCATGGGGACAAAAAACAGGTTCCCTAAAGGTAAACATTTTTAAATGATAGTCAGATCCATTCTGAAAATGCTTAAGTGATTTTTAAGCTTTGGCCCATAAAACATGTTTACTGGTTAGTTTGAGTGTGAGACTGCACGTAAACATACCACGTACTAAATTCTGGGACTCCGTGAGGGCGGAAATCATACGGCCTTACTTCTTGATGAAGAGACCCCAAACTTCTAGTGGACCTGGTCTTGTTTTCACTCTCAGGAATTTGCATGCATGTCTATTTTCTTCCAAATAATATTTTCAAGATCGTGAGAAGCCATGTCTTTATTCTTGCGGGAATCCTGGTGAAGGCCTGGGAGAATGACTCTCCAGTCTACAAGTGCTTTGTGGATTTGGAGAAGGCGTATGACTGTGTGCCCCGGGGGATCTTGTGGGAGGTGCTGAGGGAGTACGGGGTGAGGGTAACCCTGCTGAGGGCCATCCAGTCTCTGTACAACCAAAGCGAGAGTTGTGTCCGTGTGCTTGGATGTAGGTTGGATCCGTTTCCAGTTGGGGTTGGTCTACGCAAGGGCTGTGCTCTGTCACCTATCCTCTTTGTGAATTTCATGGATACGATTTCTAGGCAGAGTCGTGACCATGGCGGAGAGGTTATTAGTCTCGGGGGGCTAAAGGTGGTCCTGATGGCACCTTCTGTTCGTGACCTTCAGCTCTCACTGGATCGGTTCGCAGCCGAGTGTTCAGCAGCTGGAATGAGGATCAACATCTCCAAATCTGAGGCCATGGTTCTTTGCAGGAAAATGAATGGTTTGTACAGTCCAGGTAGAGAACGAGACTCTGTCCCAGGTGGAGGAGATTAAGTATCTCGGGGTCTTGTTCACGAGTGAGGGAGAGATGGAGAAGGAAATCAGCCAGAGAATGGGACCAGCTGGGACAGTATTGCAGTCTCTCTGCCGCACTGTTGTAATGAAACTAGAGCTGACCCATAAGGCAAAGCTCTCGGTCTACCGAACTATCTACATTCCTACTCTCACCTATGGCCATGACCAAAAGAGTAAGATCCTGGATACAAGCGGCCGAAATGAGTTTCCTCAGAAGGGTGACTGGCATCGCCCTTAGAGATAGAGTGAGAAGTCCAGTTACCCGAGAGAGACTTGGAGTAGAGCCGATGCTCCTTCCCTTGGAAAAGAGCCAGCCTAGGTGGTTCGGGCCTCACCAGTGTCTCCCTAGAGAGGTCCTCGTTGCACGTCCCACTGGGAGGAGACCCCACGGCAGGCCAAGGACCAGATGGGGGGGATTAGTGTTGCCAATCAACCTATCCCCAGGTGCATGTCTTTGGAGGTGGGAGTGGTCTAACCCCAGGTGCATGTCTTTGGAGGTGGGAGGGGTCTAACCCTAGCTGCATGTCTTTGGAGGTGGTAGGGTCCTAAACCCAGGTGCTTGTCTTTGGAGGTGGGAGGGGTCTAACCCTAGCTGCATGTCTTTGGAGGTGGGAGGGGTCTAACCCTAGCTGCACGTCTTTGGAGGTGGTAGGGTCCTAAACCCAGGTGCTTGTCTTTGGAGGTGGGAGGGGTCTAAACCCAGGTGCTTGTCTTTGGAGGTGGGAGGGGTCTAACCCCAGGTGCATGTCTTTGGAGGTGGGAGGGGTCTAACCCCAGCTGCATGTCTTTGGAGGTGGGAGGGGTCTAACCCTAGCTGCATGTCTTTGGAGGTGGTAGGGTCCTAAACCCAGGTGCTTGTCTTTGGAGGTGGTAGGGTCCTAAACCCAGGTGCTTGTCTTTGGAGGTGGGAGTGGTCTTACCCCAGGTGCATGTCTTTGGAGGTGGGAGGGGTCTAACCCCAGCTGCATGTCTTTGGAGGTGGGAGGTGTCTAACCCTAGCTGCATGTCTTTGGAGGTGGTAGGGTCCTAAACCCAGGTGCTTGTCTTTGGAGGTGGGAGGGGTCTAACCCCAGGTGCTTGTCTTTGGAGGTGGGAGGTCTCTAACCCCAGGTGCATGCCTTTGGAGGTGGGAGGGGTCTAACCCCAGCTGCATGTCTTTGGAGGTGGTAGGGTCCTAAACCCAGGTGCTTGTCTTTGGAGGTGGGAGTGGTCTTACCCCAGGTGCATGTCTTTGGAGGTGGGAGGGGTCTAACCCCAGCTGCATGTCTTTGGAGGTGGGAGGGGTCTAACCCTAGCTGCATGTCTTTGGAGGTGGTAGGGTCCTAAACCCAGGTGCTTGTCTTTGGAGGTGGGAGGGGTCTAACCCCAGGTGCTTGTCTTTGGAGGTGGGAGGGGTCTAACCCCAGGTGCATGCCTTTGGAGGTGGGAGGGGTCTAACCCCAGCTGCATGTCTTTGGAGGTGGTAGGGTCCTAAACCCAGGTGCTTGTCTTTGGAGGTAGGAGGGGTCTAACCCCAGGTGCATGTCTTTGGAGGTGGTAGGGTCCTAAACCCAGGTGCTTGTCTTTGGAGGTGGGAGTGGTCTTACCCCAGGTGCATGTCTTTGGAGGTGGGAGGGGTCTAATCCCAGCTGCATGTCCTTGGAGGTGTTAGGGTCCTAAACCCAGGTGCTTGTCTTTGGAGGTAGGAGGGGTCTAACCCCAGGTGCATGTCTTTGGAGGTGGTAGGGTCCTAAACCCAGGTGCTTGTCTTTGGAGGTGGGAGTGGTCTAACCCCAGCTGCATGTCTTTGGAGGTGGTAGGGTCCTAAACCCAGGTGCTTGTCTTTGGAGGTAGGAGGGGTCTAACCCCAGGTGCATGTCTTTGGAGGTGGTAGGGTCCTAAACCCAGGTGCTTGTCTTTGGAGGTGGGAGTGGTCTTACCCCAGGTGCATGTCTTTGGAGGTGGTAGGGTCCTAAACCCAGGTGCTTGTCTTTGGAGGTGGGAGGGGTCTAACCCCAGCTGCATGTCTTTGGAGGTGGTAGGGTCCTAAACCCAGGTGCTTGTCTTTGGAGGTGGGAGGGGTCTAACCCCAGCTACATGTCTTTGGAGGTGGTAGGGTCCTAAACCCAGGTGCTTGTCTTTGGAGGTGGGAGGGGTCTAACCCCAGGTGCATGTCCTTGGAGGTGGGAGGGGTCTAACCCTAGCTGCATGTCTTTGGAGGTGGGAGGGGTCTAATCCCAGCTGCATGTCATTGGAGGTGGTAGGGTCCTAAACCCAGGTGCTTGTCTTTGGAGGTGGGAGGGGTCTAACCCCAGGTGCATGTCTTTGGAGGTGGGAGGGGTCTAACCCCAGCTGCATGTCTTTGGAGGTGGGAGGGGTCTAACCCTAGCTGCATGTCTTTGGAGGTGGTAGGGTCCTAAACCCAGGTGCTTGTCTTTGGAGGTGGTAGGGTCCTAAACCCAGGTGCTTGTCTTTGGAGGTGGGAGTGGTCTTACCCCAGGTGCATGTCTTTGGAGGTGGGAGGTGTCTAACCCTAGCTGCATGTCTTTGGAGGTGGTAGGGTCCTAAACCCAGGTGCTTGTCTTTGGAGGTGGGAGGGGTCTAACCCCAGGTGCTTGTCTTTGGAGGTGGGAGGTCTCTAACCCCAGGTGCATGCCTTTGGAGGTGGGAGGGGTCTAACCCCAGCTGCATGTCTTTGGAGGTGGTAGGGTCCTAAACCCAGGTGCTTGTCTTTGGAGGTGGGAGTGGTCTTACCCCAGGTGCATGTCTTTGGAGGTGGGAGGGGTCTAACCCCAGCTGCATGTCTTTGGAGGTGGGAGGGGTCTAACCCTAGCTGCATGTCTTTGGAGGTGGTAGGGTCCTAAACCCAGGTGCTTGTCTTTGGAGGTGGGAGGGGTCTAACCCCAGGTGCTTGTCTTTGGAGGTGGGAGGGGTCTAACCCCAGGTGCTTGTCTTTGGAGGTGGGAGGTCTCTAACCCCAGGTGCATGCCTTTGGAGGTGGGAGGGGTCTAACCCCAGCTGCATGTCTTTGGAGGTGGTAGGGTCCTAAACCCAGGTGCTTGTCTTTGGAGGTGGGAGTGGTCTTATCCCAGGTGCATGTCTTTGGAGGTGGGAGGGGTCTAACCCCAGCTGCATGTCTTTGGAGGTGGGAGGGGTCTAACCCTAGCTGCATGTCTTTGGAGGTGGTAGGGTCCTAAACCCAGGTGCTTGTCTTTGGAGGTGGGAGGGGTCTAACCCCAGGTGCTTGTCTTTGGAGGTGGGAGGGGTCTAACCCCAGGTGCATGCCTTTGGAGGTGGGAGGGGTCTAACCCCAGCTGCATGTCTTTGGAGGTGGTAGGGTCCTAAACCCAGGTGCTTGTCTTTGGAGGTGGGAGTGGTCTTACCCCAGGTGCATGTCTTTGGAGGTGGGAGGGGTCTAATCCCAGCTGCATGTCCTTGGAGGTGTTAGGGTCCTAAACCCAGGTGCTTGTCTTTGGAGGTGGGAGTGGTCTAACCCCAGCTGCATGTCTTTGGAGGTGGTAGGGTCCTAAACCCAGGTGCTTGTCTTTGGAGGTAGGAGGGGTCTAACCCCAGGTGCATGTCTTTGGAGGTGGTAGGGTCCTAAACCCAGGTGCTTGTCTTTGGAGGTGGGAGTGGTCTTACCCCAGGTGCATGTCTTTGGAGGTGGTAGGGTCCTAAACCCAGGTGCTTGTCTTTGGAGGTGGGAGGGGTCTAACCCCAGCTGCATGTCTTTGGAGGTGGTAGGGTCCTAAACCCAGGTGCTTGTCTTTGGAGGTGGGAGGGGTCTAACCCCAGCTGCATGTCTTTGGAGGTGGTAGGGTCCTAAACCCAGGTGCTTGTCTTTGGAGGTGTGAGGGGTCTAACCCCAGCTACATGTCTTTGGAGGTGGTAGGGTCCTAAACCCAGGTGCTTGTCTTTGGAGGTGGGAGGGGTCTAACCCTAGCTGCATGTCTTTGGAGGTGGGAGGGGTCTAATCCCAGCTGCATGTCATTGGAGGTGGTAGGGTCCTAAACCCAGGTGCTTGTCTTTGGAGGTGGGAGGGGTCTAACCCCAGGTGCATGTCTTTGGAGGTGGGAGGGGTCTAACCCTAGCTGCATGTCTTTGGAGGTGGGAGGGGTCTAATCCCAGCTGCATGTCATTGGAGGTGGTAGGGTCCTAAACCCAGGTGCTTGTCTTTGGAGGTGGGAGGGGTCTAACCCCAGGTGCATGTCTTTGGAGCTGGGAGGGGTCTAACCCCAGGTGCATGTCTTTGGAGGTGGGAGGGGTCTAACCCCAGGTGCTTGTCTTTAGAGGTGGGAGGAGTCTAACCCTAGCTGCATGTAATTGGAGGTGGGAGGGTCCTAAACCCAGGTGCTTGTCTTTGGAGGTGGGAGGGGTCTAACCCTAGCTGCATGTCTTTGGAGGTGGGAGGGGTCTAATCCCAGCTGCATGTCATTGGAGGTGGTAGGGTCCTAAACCCAGGTGCTTGTCTTTGGAGGTGGGAGGGGTCTAACCCCAGGTGCATGTCTTTGGAGGTGGGAGGGGTCTAACCCTAGCTGCATGTCTTTGGAGGTGGGAGGGGTCTAATCCCAGCTGCATGTCATTGGAGGTGGTAGGGTCCTAAACCCAGGTGCTTGTCTTTGGAGGTGGGAGGGGTCTAACCCCAGGTGCATGTCTTTGGAGCTGGGAGGGGTCTAACCCCAGGTGCATGTCTTTGGAGGTGGGAGGGGTCTAACCCCAGGTGCTTGTCTTTGGAGGTGGGAGGAGTCTAACCCTAGCTGCATGTAATTGGAGGTGGTAGGGTCCTAAACCCAGGTGCTTGTCTTTGGAGGTGGGAGGGGCCTAAACCCAGTTGCTTGTCTTTGGAGATGGTAGGGTCCTAAACCCAGGTGCTTGTCTTTGGAGGAAGCTGGAATACCCGGAGGGCACCCACGCAGTCACGGGGAGAACATGTAAACTCCACACAGTGCAGGATCGAACCCTTCGTATTGTGAGGCCGGCGAACTAACCCCTGCCCCACCGTGCTGCCCATTTGGAGATGGTATTGGAGAAAATCACAGAAGTCGTTTCCACGATTTATGTGTTGCTGCTTTGCCAGTCGGTTAGCATCACAAAGTGCTATGAGTTGAAAATATACAATTCCCCGTCACGCTGCATGAGCGATTGATTCAATGTTGTTAGAAGATGGAATCCACATTCCTTGTTTTGATGACCGTGGACTGAAGTGATAGCGATGGCTCTAATGCAGACGCCTAAAACGGGGCGGGAGACTTAAGATTGCCGGAGATAGAAATAGAGATATTAGGGAAAAAAAATCTCCCCCCCTGTGCGACCATGTGGAGAAAAGGCCTGGCCGTCCTACGCCCCCTTTTTGCGTCTCTCCTCCTCTCATTTATTTCAATTTGTCATGCTTTACTTTTCCCTCAAGTGAGCCGGCTGGTGAAATTGTGCCTGCGCCGCGGCTGTAATGAAACATTTAGATGCAGGGAGAGCCATGGTTACGCATTAATGCCGCCGTCGTGTCGCCCGGGCGAGAGAAAAAAAAAGGGCCGGGCTCGGTTTGCCACTCCAAATCTAGATGGTGGTTGTTGGAGAGGTCGCTCATCAGCTCCGGGTGTTGTTGGCATGTTTTCCAGCCGTGCTTGATGCTGATGTTGGTTGCACAACTCCACACATATACAGTATTTTTCGGACTCTAAGTCGCTCCAGATGCACCAATGCAGGCACCTGGTCGCCCGTAAGGACCAGATGAGTCGCCCGCTGGCCTGTTCTAAAAATAGCTCAAATAGCAGCACTTACCAGTGAGCTGCCTCTATTTTTTAAATTGTTTTTATTTACTAGCAAGCTGGTCTCGCTTTGCTGGACATTTTTAATTCTAAGAGAGACAAAACTCAAATAGAATTTGAAAATCCAAGAAAATATTTTAAAGACTTGGTCTTCACTTGTTTGAATAAATTCTTTTTTTTTTTACTTTGCTTCTTATAACTTTCAGAAAGACAGAAGAAATACAACCTTAAAAAGGATTTTAGCATTTTTAAACACATATACCTTTTTACCTATTAAATTCCTTCCTCTTCTTTCCTGACAATTTAAATCAATGTTCTAGTTTTTTTTTTTATTATTGTAAGGAATAATAAATATATTTTAATTAAATTCTTCATTTTAATATATGCATATATATATGTGCAGTGTGTATATTGTACATATTACATATTGTTATGAAGGTGTCTATTACTACTTTTTATATATATATACATATATATATATGTATATATATACATACATATATATGTATGTATATATATATAAAGTAGTAAAAAGATATATATACATATATATATTTGCAGTGTGTATATTGTACATACTACATATTGTTATGAGGGTGTCTGTTACTATATTATATATATATATATATATATATATATATATATACTTGCAGTGTGTAAATAGTTCCCCTTTAAGAAGTATTACTCCCAAGAAGGGAAGGCCTTTTAATAGGAACAACACAAATCTACAAGGCTAATATTACTTAAATATTGGAGTACACAGAAGGAAGACTTCCCTAAAAAGAATAGTAAACATCATCAATAAAAGCACATAGTCCACTCATTATGCAGGGATTGTCTTTTTTTTTTCTTGCCGGTGTGTAAACCAAACCAAGGTGTCACATATGCTGTTAGCGTCGTAGGTGTTTCAAAGCCATGCATAATTTGCCGTTTTTCCAGACATTAGCGTAGCACCGGGGCCTCGCCTTAGGTTGCTGGCGTAAAACAAAGCTGACTTCTGTGTGCAGATATTGTCGTATGCAAAATAGCCACGCTCCTCTCTTTGTGGAGATGAAAGGGAGCAGCCTCGTTAAAATGTCACATGAATTGTTCATTTATTTCCCATTAAAGACACCACTTACCCTGGAACATTTCCTCTGTAAGTCTGTATTGACTTTTATGCACGCGGCATTAATTAGCATGCATTTATTTCAATCCAGATTACTTGTGCACATTGTCACATGGAGCTGATTTCATGCTGGAACTCCCAGGTTGTCATCCAACATTCCTCTGATGAAATAAAAGTGGAGAAATGTTTTGACTGTACTTAAATGTATAGTACACTCTGTGTATATTATTCACATGTGAATAATGCTGTATAATAGATTATATTTATATAATTCACACGTGAATAATGCTGTATAATAGATTGTATTTATAGTACTCACATGTGAATAATGCTGTATAATAGACTGTATTATATTATTCACATGTGAATAATGCTGTATAATAGACCGTATTTATGATATTCACATGTGAATTATGCTGTATAATAGACTGTATTTATATTATTCACATGTGAATAATGCTGTATAATAGACTGTATTTATATTATTCACATGTGAATAATGCTGTATAATAGACTGTATTTATATTATTCACATGTGAATAACGCCATAAAATAGACTGTATTTATATTATTCTCGTGTGAATAATGCTGTATAATAGACTGTATTTATAGTACTCACATGTGAATAATGCTGTATAATAGACTGTATTTATATTATTCACATGTGAATAATGCTGTATAATAGACTGTATTTATATTATTCACATGTGAATAATGCTGTATAATAGACTGTATTTATATTATTCACATGTGAATAATGCTGTATAATAGACTGTATTTATATTATTCACATGTGAATAACGACATAAAATAGACTGTATTTATATTATTCTCGTGTGAATAATGCTGTATAATAGACTGTATTTATAGTACTCACATGTGAATAATGCTGTATAATAGACTGTATTTATATTATTCACATGTGAATAATGCTGTATAATAGACTGTATTTATATTATTCACATGTGAATAATGCTGTATAATAGACCGTATTTATGATATTCACATGTGAATTATGCTGTATAATAGACTGTATTTATATTATTCACATGTGAATAACGCCATAAAATAGACTGTATTTATATTATTCTCGTGTGAATAATGCTGTATAATAGACTGTATTTATAGTACTCACATGTGAATAATGCTGTATAATAGACTGTATTTATATTATTCACATGTGAATAATGCTGTATAATAGACTGTATTTATATTATTCACATGTGAATAATGCTGTATAATAGACTGTATTTATATTATTCACATGTGAATAATGCTGTATAATAGACTGTATTTATATTATTCACATGTGAATAACGCCATGAAATAGACTGTATTTATATTATTCTCGTGTGAATAATGCTGTATAATAGACTGTATTTATAGTACTCACATGTGAATAATGCTGTATAATAGACTGTATTTATATTATTCACATGTGAATAATGCTGTATAATAGACTGTATTTATATTATTCACATGTGAATAATGCTGTATAATAGACCGTATTTATGATATTCACATGTGAATTATGCTGTATAATAGACTGTATTTATATTATTCACATGTGAATAACGCCATAAAATAGACTGTATTTATATTATTCTCGTGTGAATAATGCTGTATAATAGACTGTATTTATAGTACTCACATGTGAATAATGCTGTATAATAGACTGTATTTATATTATTCACATGTGAATAATGCTGTATAATAGACTGTATTTATATTATTCACATGTGAATTATGCTGTATAATAGACTGTATTTATATTATTCACATGTGAATAACGCCATAAAATAGACTGTATTTATATTATTCTCGTGTGAATAATGCTGTATAATAGACTGTATTTATGATATTCACATGTGAATAATGCTGTATAATAGACTGTATTTATAGTACTCACATGTGAATAATGCTGTATAATAGACTGTATTTATATTATTCACATGTGAATAATGCTGTATAATAGACTGTATTTATATTATTCACATGTGAATAATGCTGTATAATAGACTGTATTTATATTATTCACATGTGAATAATGCTGTAGAATAGACTCTATTTATATTATTTACGTGTGAATAATGCTGTATAATAGACTGTATTTATATTATTCACATGTGAATAATGCTGTATAATAGACAGTATTTATATTATTCACATGTGAATAATGCTGTATAATAGACTGTATTTATATTATTCACATGTTAATAATGCTGTATAATAGACTGTATTTATGATATTCACATGTGAATAATGCTGTATAATAGACTGTATTTATATTATTCACATGTGAATAATGCTGTATAATAGACTGTATTTATATTATTCACATGTGAATAATGCTGTATAATAGACTGTATTTATATTATTCACATGTGAATAACGCCATAAAATAGACTGTATTTATATTATTCTCGTGTGAATAATGCTGTATAATAGACTGTATTTATAGTACTCACATGTGAATAATGCTGTATAATAGACTGTATTTATATTATTCACATGTGAATAATGCTGTATAATAGACTGTATTTATATTATTCACATGTGAATAATGCTGTATAATAGACCGTATTTATGATATTCACATGTGAATTATGCTGTATAATAGACTGTATTTATATTATTCACATGTGAATAACGCCATAAAATAGACTGTATTTATATTATTCTCGTGTGAATAATGCTGTATAATAGACTGTATTTATAGTACTCACATGTGAATAATGCTGTATAATAGACTGTATTTATATTATTCACATGTGAATAATGCTGTATAATAGACTGTATTTATATTATTCACATGTGAATTATGCTGTATAATAGACTGTATTTATATTATTCACATGTGAATAACGCCATAAAATAGACTGTATTTATATTATTCTCGTGTGAATAATGCTGTATAATAGACTGTATTTATGATATTCACATGTGAATAATGCTGTATAATAGACTGTATTTATAGTACTCACATGTGAATAATGCTGTATAATAGACTGTATTTATATTATTCACATGTGAATAATGCTGTATAATAGACTGTATTTATATTATTCACATGTGAATAATGCTGTAGAATAGACTGTATTTATATTATTTACGTGTGAATAATGCTGTATAATAGACTGTATTTATATTATTCACATGTGAATAATGCTGTATAATAGACAGTATTTATATTATTCACATGTGAATAATGCTGTATAATAGACTGTATTTATATTATTCACATGTTAATAATGCTGTATAATAGACTGTATTTATGTTATTCACATGTGAATAATGCTGTATAATAGACTGTATTTATATTATTCACATGTTAATAATGCTGTATAATAGACTGTATTTATGATATTCACATGTGAATAATGCTGTATAACAGACTGTATTTATATTATTCACATGTGAATAACGCCGTATAATTGTATTTATTATTCTGTCTATCTGTGTTGGCCCTGCGATGAGGTGGCGACTTGTCCAGGGTGTACCCCGCCTTCCGCCCGATTGTAGCTGAGATAGGCACCAGCGCCCCCCGCGTCCCCAAAAGGGAATAAGTGGTAGGAAATGGATGGATGGATTATTCACATGTGAAAAATGCTGTATAATAGACTGTATTTATATTATTCACATGTGAAAAACGATGTATAATAGACTGTATTTATATTATTCACATGTGAATAACGATGTATAATAGAATGTATCTATATTATTCACATGTAAAAAAAATATCTAAGGGTTTATTTTCTGTTTTGAGCAAACTGTGGTGCTAAATTTCCCCCAGGGATCAATAAAGTACTTTCTATTCTGTTCTATTTTATTCTAAATCCACTGAAGTAGACGCTATCCTTTTTCTGTGCCAGTTCTGGCTTTAGGCTGTGTGTGTGTGTGTGTGTGTGTGTGTGTGTGTGTGTGTGTGTGTGTGTGTGTGTGTGTGTGTGTGTGTGTGTGTGTGTGACATTGAAAGACAAGGACACAATACTAGTTATTGTGAGATCAAAGGAAGGCGTGTCATCGACACATCAAATGACTTTCTTCCGCCATTGCGATCAGAAGCTGACTCCATTGACAGGAAGTGTTCTGCTGAGCGTCACTTGAAGTTGACACGCGTGTCCGAGACACTCGGGCAGAGAGAACGAGGGAAAAAAAGGACATCAGAGAAGTTCTCACGTGTTATTTGTGTTGAAGAGGGGTCCCTTAATCCCTCTGTTCACAAACGCTTCACTTTTTCCGGCATTTTGCTTTCTGTCCATCCATTTTCTACCGCTTGTCCCTCTCCATGTCAAATTTTTGTCCTCAAATTTATAAACACAATACACCATAATGATAAAGTAAAATGTTTCTTTTTCTTTCAATTTTGCAAGTGTATTAAAAAGAAAGAATACTTGATGCACCTTTGGCACCAATTATACCTCAATGTTATGTAATGGGGGAGTCGACGGCACAGACAACAAGGGGGCATATGATTTATTTTATATATATATATATATATATATATATATATATATATATATATATATATATATATATATATATATATATATATATATATATATATATATACACACATAATAATACATAATTATTTTAACTTTGGCCTACTCAGTGGCCTAGTGGTTAGAGTGTCTGCCCTGATATCGGTAGGTTGTGAGTTCAAACCTGGGCCGTGTCATACAAAAGACTATAAAAATGGGAGCCATTACCTCCCTGCTTGGCATTCAGCATCAATGGTTGGAATTGGGGGTTAAATCACCAAAAATGTTTATCTTACCGGGCTTCACGGTGGAAGAGGGGTTAGTGCGTCTGCCTCACAATACCAAGTTCCTGCAGTCCTGGGTTCAAATCCAGACTCGGGATCTTTCTGTGTGGAGTTTGCATGTTCTCCCCGTGAATGCGTGGGTTCCCTCCGGGTACTCCGGCTTCCTCCCACTTCCAAAGACATGCACCTGGGGAGAGGTTGATTGGCAACACTAAATTGGCCCTAGTGTGTGAATGTGAGTGTGAATGTTGTCTATCTGTGTTGGCCCTGCGATGATGTGGCGACTTGTCCAGGGTGTACCCTGCCTTCCGCCCGATTGTAGCTGAGATAGGCGCCAGCGCCCCCCGCAACCCCGAAAGGGAATAAGCGGTAGAAAATGGATGGATGGATGGATCACGAAAAATGATTCCCAGGCGCGGCCACCGTTGCTGCCCACTGCTCCCTTCACCTCCCAGGGGGGGAAAAGGGGATGGGGTCAAATGCAGAGGACAAATTTCACCACACTTAGTGTGTGTGTGTGACAATCATTGCTACTTTAAGTTTGAACTTCAACCCAACTTTAATGCACTTTTGGGAGCAATTACAGCCTCAATGTTATGTACCGGGGGAGTTGACGACACAGACAACAAGGAGGCGTAGTTTAGCCCTATGATTTATATATACATATAAAAATGGGAGCCTATACTTCCCTGCTTGGCACTCAGCATCACGGGTTGGAATTGGGGGTTAAAACACCAAAAATTATTCCCGGGCGCGGCCACAGCTGCTGCCCACTGCTCCCCTCATGTCCCAGGGTGTGATCAAGGGTGATGGGTGACATCCAGAGAACAATTTCGCTGTGACAATCATTGGTACTTTAACTTTTTAACTTTATATGATAATAAGAAACAAAACTATAAATTAAACAAGGGAATGGAGTGCGACAAAAATCCAAGAGTGTGTATGTGTGACTATGTGTACGGATTAACTGTTGAGTGTGACCGTAAATGTTGAGCGAGAGGCTAGACCATTAGGGGGCAGGGCAGGCTCATAGATCTGTCAAAAAAGCAGGAAGTCGGTGGCTAAGCGAGGGATTGAAGGTCCGAGATCCAAGAGGCAGTTGCCTACGTGGCTCATTGTACGGGAACAGAAGGTTTACGTTCTGGCACGGGACGCAGATCTGCATTGGCTTAAGCCCAGGACGCTCATCAATAACAGGTGCGCTGAGTGCAGATTGATTGCATCTGCTTGCTGCCGCCGGAGTGACGCGTGCAGGCGATGAGCGGCAGTGGGTGTGTCCCGAGGTCCGCACCGTGGGGCTCATAGATGAACGTGGCCGTGTCACTCAAGTCTTTTTGAATATGATGTCACAAGCTTGGCACACCTATCTCTAAGCAGTTTCATCTTAGTAAAGCATGGTGGTGGTAGCATCATGCTCCGGGGATGTTTTTCAGCGACAGGTGGTACTTAATGAATACTTAGGTCTACTACACTCCTGTATTTTAATATTTTCAATCTGGTGGTACTTAATGAATACTTAGGTCTACTACACTAAGGTATATAAATATCATTATAGTGGTACTTAATGAATACTTAGGTCTACTACGCTACTCTATTTAATGTTGTCATTATGGTGGTACTTAATGACTACTTAAGTCTACTCCACTACTGTATTTAATGTTGTAATTATGCTGGTACTTAATGAATACTTAAGTCTAATACACTACTGTATTTTAATCTTGTCATTATGGTGGTACCTAATTAATACTTAGGTCTACTACACTACCGTATTTAATGTTGTCAATCTGGTGGTACTTAATGAATACTTAAGTCTACTACACTACTGTATTTTAATGTTGTCATTATGATGGCATTTAATGAATACTTAGGTCTACTACGCTACTGTATTTTAATGTTTGTCATTATGGTGGTACTTAATGAATACTTAGGTCTACTACACTACTGTATTTAATGTTGTCAATCTGGTGGTCCTTAATGAATACTTAAGTCTACTACACTACTGTATTTTAATGTTGTCATTATGGTGGTATTTAATGAATACTTAGGTCTACTACGCTACTGTATTTCAATGTTTGTCATTATGGTGGTACTTAATGAATACTTAAGTCTACTACAACTACTGTATTTTAATGTCATTCTGGTGGTACTTGATGAATACGTAAGTCTTTTACACTACTTTATTGAATGTGATTTTGGTGGTACTTACTGAATACGTAGGTGTACTACGCAACTGTATTTTAATATCATTATGATGGTACTTAATGAATACTTAGGTCTACTATGCTACTGTATTTTGATGTTTGTCATCATGGGGGTACTTAATGAATACTTAGGTCTACTAGGCTACTATATTTTGATATCATTATAGTGGTAGTTAATGAATACTTAGGTCTACTCCAGTACTGTATTTAATGTCATTATGGTGGTACTTAATGAATACTTAGGTCTACTACACTACTGTATTTAATGTTATTATGGTGGTACTTAATGAATACTTAGGCCTACTACACTACTGTATATGTTGTCATTATGGTGGTACTTAATAAATACTTAGGTCTACTACACTACTGTATTTTAATGTTGTCATTATGGTGGTACTTAATGAATATTTATGTCTACTACGCTGCTGTATTTTAATGTTGTCATTATGGTGTACTTAATGAATACTTGGGTCTATTAGGCTACTGTATTTAAATATCATTATAGTGGTACTTAATGAATACTTAGGTCTACTACGCTACTGTATTTTAATATCATTATGGTGGTACTTAATGAATACTTAGGTCTACTACACTACTGTATTTAATGACATTATAGTGGTACTTGATGAATACTCAAGTCTACTACACTATTGTATTTTAATGTTGTCATTATGGTGGTACTTAATGAATATTTATGTCTACTACGCTGCTGTATTTTAATGTTGTCATTATGGTGTACTTAATGAATACTTGGGTCTATTAGGCTACTGTATTTAAATATCATTATAGTGGTACTTAATGAATACTTAGGTCTACTACGCTACTGTATTTTAATATCATTATGGTGGTACTTAATGAATACTTAGGTCTACTACACTACTGTATTTAATGACATTATAGTGGTACTTGATGAATACTCAAGTCTACTACACTATTGTATTTTAATGTTGTCATTATGGTGGTACTTAATGAATACTTATGTCTACTACACTACTGTATTTTAATGTTGTCATTAAGGTGGTACTTAATGAATACTTAAGTCTACTACGCTACTGTATTTTAATGTTGTCATTATGGTGGTACTTAATGAATACTTAGGTCTACTACACTACTGTACTTAATGTCATTATGGTGGTACTTGATGAATACTTAAGTCTACTACACTACTGTATTTTAATGTTGACAATATGGTGGTACTTAACAAATACTTATGTCCACTACGCTACTGTATTTTAATGTTGTCATTATGCTGGTACTTAATGAATACTTAGGTCTACTAAGCTACTGTATTTTAACGCTGTCATTATGCTGGTACTTAATGAATACTTAGGTCTACTGCGCTACTGTATTTTAATGTTGACATTATGCTGGTACTTAATGAATTCTTAGGTCTACTACGCTACTGTATTTTAATGTTGTCATTATGCTGGTACTTAATGAATACTTAGGTCTACTGCGCTACTGTATTTTACTGTTGACATTGTGCTGGTACTTAATGAATTCTTAGATCTACTACGCTACTGTATTTCAATGTTGTCATTATGGTGGTACTTAATGAATACTTAGGTCTACTACGCTACTGTATTTTAATGTCGTCATTATGTTGGTACTTACTGAATTCTTAGGTCTACTACACTACTGTATTTTAATGTCATTATGTTGGTATTTAATGAATACTTAGGTGTACTACGCTACTGTACTCTAATGTCATCATGGTGGTACTTAATGAATACTTAGGTCTACTACACTACTGTATTTAATGTTGTCATAATGTTGGTACTTAATAAATACTTAGGTCTACTACGCTACTGTACTCCAATGTCATCATGGTGGTACTTGGAGGGCCAAGTGGTGAAAATGTCATCATGGTGGTACTTGGTGGTGAAAAGCCCCTGCCCTGTGGTATCTAAACATAGTTAAATGCAGCGTAGGCAAATCTTTACAGAAGAGAAACGACAGGAAGCGAGAAGAAGAGAAAAAAAAAACCCCGCGACCGTGGTTAAATTAGATTTTGATAAAAGACGGCAGAAACGAGCTTGTCAGACATTTGTCATCCCGAAATGAAGAATGTCTGAGGAGTGACACCATCCTGCAGGATCATTGCTTTTGTCAGCGCCGTGACCTCCAGCCACGCTCCGCCGCCTCCCAACCTGCTTCCCGACTTTACCAGAACGGGAACATCATTAGTCCACACTTAGAAAAAGAAGGTGTAATGAATTGTTTGATTGGGAAAGTAGCTCTGTTGTGTACTGGAAGGGGGAGTACCGGGTTGAAAAGTAGCCTCTTAGCATGCCGTGCTAACAACAGTCACACCAGCGTGCGCACATTTGTTACAAAAATTGTATGTAAATTATCTAAAAACTTTCCACTCTGAGTTTCCAGTGAACAGATGAGAGCTGTTTTTGTTGCACCAAGCAAAGTCTTGGAAGATTCCGCTTTGTACGCTGGAATGACACGGGAGGGGTTATCTATTGTCCTCAAAGACCTGCCGAAGCTGAATCCAAGGCGAGCCTAAGCCCGAGGCATCTTCTTCTTTTGTCTTCAATGTGACCGAAAACAATGACTCCCCATTTCTGTTGTGACATGTGTGGTTGCTTAAACGTTGAATATCTAAATCAGGGGTGTCAAACTCACTTTAGCTCAGGGGCCACTTGGAGAAAAATCTACTCCCTAGTGGGCCAGACTGGTAAAATCACGGCACGATAACTTAAAAATAAAGAACAACTTCAGATTGTTTTCTTTGTTTTAAAATAGAACATTCTGAAATTGTACAAATCGTAATGTTGTTGTTGTTTTTTTTTATAAATACCTGTTGCAGTTGATAGTTTTCTAGCTTTATCTGTCGTTATTATTATGTGATAATGTCATATTCTTTCTGTTTCTGTTATATTGCAACATTTTCTCCGAAAATGATTACTTTTTTAGGTAAAATCATTACTTTTTAATGCAAAATGGCAACATTTGTCATCTACAATTCTGACTTTTATCCATCCATCCATCCATTGTCTACCGCTTATTCCCTTTTTGGGGTCGTGGGGGGCGCTGGCGCCTATCTCGGCTACAATCGGGCGGAAGGCAGGGTACACCCTGGACAAGTCGCCTCCTCATCACAGGGCCAACACAGATAGACTATCACAATATTGCCAATTGTGTGGGGTTTTTTGAGTAAAATTGTGACTTTTGTCTTAATTTTGCGAATCAAAATTCTGATGATTATTATAATAGTGCCAACATTTTTAAGTTTTACCATAAAATTTTGATTTTTGTCGAGTAAATTTACAACTCTTTTCATAAACTTGCCAAAATGTTATGCTTTTCTTGTTAAATTGCGACATTTATTGAGTTAAATTCCAACTTTTATCATAATAATGCACAAAAATTTTGACTCTGTGAGTAAAATTACAACTTTTATTGTAAGACTGACAAAATTCTAAGTTTTTGTGATAATGTTCATCAGTCAACTCATTGGTGTTAATTCCGACTTTTATCACAATATTGCCAATTTTTTTGTTTTGTTTTTTTAGTAAAATTGTGACATTTGTCTTAATTTTGCCAATCAAAATTCCGATGATTATTATAATAGTGCCAACATTTTTAAGTTTTCCTATAAAATTGTGACTTTTGTCAAGTAAAATTACGACTCTTTTCATAAACTTGCCAAATGTTAAGCTTTTCTTGTTAAATTGCGACAGTTGTTGAGTTAAATTCCAAATTCAGTTTTTATTGTAAAATTTTGACTTGCGTTGAGTAAAATGACGACTTTTATTATAATACTGCCAAAATTCTAAGTTTTTGTGATAATGTTCATCAGTCAACTCATTGGTGTTAATTCTGACTTTTATCACAATATTACCAATTTTTTGTTTTGTTTTTTTAGTAAAATTGTGACATTTGTCTTAATTTTGCCAATCAAAATTCCGATGATTATTATAATAGTGCCAACATTTTTAAGTTTTCCTATAAAATTGTGACTTTTGTCAAGTAAAATTACAACTCTTTTCATAAACTTGCCAAAATGTTAAGCTTTTTTTGTTAAATTGCAACATTTATTGAGTTACATTCCAACTTTTATCATAATATTGCACAATTGCTCAGGTTATGTTGTAAATGTTTGACTTGCGTGGAGTAAAATGACGACTTTTATTATAATACTGCCAAAATTCTTAGTTTTTGTAATGTTCATCAGTCAACTCATTGGTGTTAATTCTGACTTTTATCACAATATTGACAATTTTTTTTTGTTTTTTTTAGTAAAATTGTAACATTTGTCTTAATTTTGCCAAACAAAATTCCGATGATTATTATAATAGTGCCAACATTTTTAAGTTTTCCTATAAAATTGTGACTTTTGTCAAGTAAAATTACAACTCTTTTCATAAACTTGCCAAAATGTTAAGCTTTTCTTGTTAAATTGCGACAGTTATTGAGTTAAATTCCAACTTTTATCATAATATTGCACAAATGTTCAGTTTTTGTTGTAAAATTTTGACTTGCGTGGAGTAAAATGACGACTTTTATTATAATACTGCCAAAATTCCAAGTTTTTGTGATAATGTTCATCAGTCAACTCATTGGTGTTAATTCTGACTTTTATCACAATATTGCCAATTTTTTTGTTTTGTTTTTTTAGTAAAATTGTGACATTGTCTTAATTTTGCCAATCAAAATTCCGAGGATTATTATAATAGTGCCAACATTTTTAAGTTTTCCTATAAAATTGTGACTTTTGTCAAGTAAAGTTACGACTCTTTTCATAAACTTGCCAAAATGTTAAGCTTTTCTTGTTAAATTGCGACAGTTATTGAGTTAAATTCAAACTTAAGTTTTTATTGGAAAATTTTGACTTGCGTTGAGTAAAATTACGACTTTTATTATAATACTGCCAAAATTCTACGTTTTTGTGATAATGTTCATCAGTCAACTCATTGGTGTTAATTCTGACTTTTATCACAATATTGCCAATTTTTTTGTTTTGTTTTTTTAGTAAAATTGTGACATTTGTCTTAATTTTGCCAATCAAAATTCCGATGATTATTATAATAGTGCCAACATTTTTAAGTTTTCCTATAAAATTGTGACTTTTGTCAAGTAAAATTACAACTCTTTTCATAAACTTGCCAAAATGTTAAGCTTTTTTTGTTAAATTGCAACATTTATTGAGTTACATTCCAACTTTTATCATAATATTGCACAATTGCTCAGGTTATGTTGTAAATTTTTGACTTGCGTGGAGTAAAATGACGACTTTTATTATAATACTGCCAAAATTCTTAGTTTTTGTAATGTTCATCAGTCAACTCATTGGTGTTAATTCTGACTTTTATCACAATATTGACAATTTTTTTTTGTTTTTTTTAGTAAAATTGTAACATTTGTCTTAATTTTGCCAAACAAAATTCCGATGATTATTATAATAGTGCCAACATTTTTAAGTTTTCCTATAAAATTGTGACTTTTGTCAAGTAAAATTACAACTCTTTTCATAAACTTGCCAAAATGTTAAGCTTTTCTTGTTAAATTGCGACAGTTATTGAGTTAAATTCCAACTTTTATCATAATATTGCACAAATGTTCAGTTTTTGTTGTAAAATTTTGACTTGCGTGGAGTAAAATGACGACTTTTATTATAATACTGCCAAAATTCCAAGTTTTTGTGATAATGTTCATCAGTCAACTCATTGGTGTTAATTCTGACTTTTATCACAATATTGCCAATTTTTTTGTTTTGTTTTTTTAGTAAAATTGTGACATTGTCTTAATTTTGCCAATCAAAATTCCGAGGATTATTATAATAGTGCCAACATTTTTAAGTTTTCCTATAAAATTGTGACTTTTGTCAAGTAAAGTTACGACTCTTTTCATAAACTTGCCAAAATGTTAAGCTTTTCTTGTTAAATTGCGACAGTTATTGAGTTAAATTCAAACTTAAGTTTTTATTGGAAAATTTTGACTTGCGTTGAGTAAAATTACGACTTTTATTATAATACTGCCAAAATTCTACGTTTTTGTGATAATGTTCATCAGTCAACTCATTGGTGTTAATTCTGACTTTTATCACAATATTGCCAATTTTTTTGTTTTGTTTTTTTAGTAAAATTGTGACATTTGTCTTAATTTTGCCAATCAAAATTCCGATGATTATTATAATAGTGCCAACATTTTTAAGTTTTCCTATAAAATTGTGACTTTTGTCAAGTAAAATTACAACTCTTTTCATAAACTTGCCAAAATGTTAAGCTTTTCTTGTTAAATAGCAACATTTATTGAGTTCAATTCCAACTTCAGTTTTTATTGTAAAATTTTGACTTGCGTTGAGTAAAATGACGACTTTTATTATAATACAGCCAAAATTCAAAGTTTTTGTGATAATGTTCATCAGTCAACTCATTGGTGTTAATTCTGACTTTTATCACAATATTACCAATTTTTTTGGTGTTTTTTTAGTAAAATTGGGACATTTGTCTTAATTTTGCCAATCAAAATTCCGATGATTATTATAATAGTGCCAACATTTTTAAGTTTTCCTATAAAATTGTGACTTTTGTCAAGTAAGATTACAACTTTTTTCATAAACTTGCCAAAATGTTAAGCTTTTCTTGTTAAATTGCGACAGTTATTGGGTTAAATTCCAACTTTTATCATAATATTGCACAAATGTTCAGTTTTTGTTGTAAAATTTTGACTTGCGTTGAGTAAAATTACGACTTTTATCATAATACTGCCAAAATTCTAAATTTTTGTGATAATGTTCATCAGTCAACTCATTGGTGTTAATTCTGACTTTTATCACAATATTACCAATTTTTTTGGTGTTTTTTTAGTAAAATTGTGACATTTGTCTTAATTTTGCCAATCAAAATTCCGATGATTATTATAATAGTGCCAACATTTTTAAGTTTTCCTATAAAATTGTGACTTTTGTCAAGTAAAATTACAACTCTTTTCATAAACTTGCCAAAATGTTAAGCTTTTCTTGTTAAATTGCGACAGTTGTTGAGTTAAATTCCAACTTCAGTTTTTGTTGTAAAATATTGACTTGCGTTGAGTAAAATTACGACTTTTATTATAATACTGCCAAAAATTCCAAGTTTTTGTGATAATGTTCATCAGTCAACTCATTGGTGTTAATTCTGACTTTTGTCACAATATTGCCAATTTTTTTTTTTTTTTTTTTTTTTTTTTTTTTTTAATTAAATCAACACAAAAACACACAAAATACACTTTCCATCAGTGCATCAACCCCCCAAAGAAAACCCCTCCCTCCCCCATTCACACCCAGCCACACCCACTCACACAAAAAAGGGTTGTTTCTTTCTGCTACCAAAATGCTGGTTCCCACAACATATATAACACAGTCTGCAAGGGACATAGTCCCTGAAACACACATGATTGTGTGTGTCGCCGGTCCACTAACACTATCATTAATTACTATTTTTTATGTAATTGTTTTATATGATTTTACTTTCTTTTTTATCCCAAAAAAAATGTCATCGTTTTCCTTTTTTTTAATCTCATTTTATTTTATTAAAAATAAAAAAAATAAAAAAATAACCTTATCTTCATCAGACCAGGTTGTTAATGGAATTAGACTTGTCTAAAAGGTTTTTAAAACCAGGTCCAGTCCAGACAATGTCAAAGTGGGCCTCAGCAACACACACCCTCATCCATGTGCAACAACAAAAATTAGGGAAACAACAGATTGCATATAAGTTATAAACAAAATTACATTTTCATAAAAAGCATTTGTGTATAGTCCATATTATGTCCAAGTCAGATTCAACACACACCTTCATTTTGTACACTCAAAAAAAAGGGAACACAACAACAGATAGCATATATGTTGCTGTTGTTGCATATCTATAAACATTATTACATTTTCATAATAAGCCTTTAAGGATTTCCCATCTTTTTTCATGTTTTTTGGCATCATTATCGTTGTCAATCATGTATCTTTCTAAAGTTAAAAAATACTGAATAAATGTTTTAAAGAAAGTAATACTAAGCGAATATCTATTTTTGGCCTTAAAAATAAACCTTTTACCAAGTACTATAATTAAATTAACTAAGTCATGCTTGTCAATAAACTCTCCTAAAATAACAGAAACTATATCAAGCTTCATAAACAAACCAATCCTTGAACACGTTTTTTCAACTTCCACCCAAAAGGAAGACACAATATGACAATACCAAAACAAATGCAGGGTGGATTCAGATTCCTGACAGCAAAAGCGGCAATCATCTGACTCAGTCATATTCCATAGTTTTAACATTTTCCCCGTTGGTAAGAAGTTATAAATAATTTTAATTTGAAAATAACGGTTTTGCACATCGATAGTAGTTTTGTAGATTAGTTTGAATATGGCATCCCACGGCAACGGGCAGTCAAAAAAGTCTTCCCATTTTCCATATGTGTTATATGGGACAGCCTTCAAAGATTTCTTTATTAAATAAAAATTATATATTTTTTTATTAATTTTAGTTCCTTTTTGCCAACTAGAATTTCTTATTAGAGGTTTACAAACTAGTAATTTAGTAGTTCCATAATTAATTATTTGTTTCCATCTTTTCCTAATTACTCCAGTTAGTTGATTAAAAGAAAAGCTTGAACAAGCATCACCATACATAGTTCTAAATTCATCATACTTCATAATTTTACCATTCTCATTGATCATATCATTGACAAAAATTATTCCTCTTTCAAACATATTTTTCCAAAAGAAAGGCTTTCCATCTATTAAAATATTAGAGTTCATCCATATTATCTGCTGCAAAATATCATCTCTTTTTTTTGGCACATGAAATTGAAAACACCACCATGAGTGGAATGTTTCCTTTATGAACCCCTCCATGTTTCCCAGCAGATTCTCCACATAAGAATAATGGGAGGGGATCACTTGTAAAAAAGGATACAATTTTCTTTGATACATTACATGTTTTCTGTCCAACAGGACACTTGTGTACCACTCAGTATTTAAGTACATCTTTGGAACAATTGATGCTTTTAAAGAGAGACACATAGCTTCGAGGTTGAGAAGTTTTAGGCCCCCATATTCATACTCATTGTACAAAACCTTTCTTTTAATCTTTTCTGGTTTGCCGTCCCAGACAAAATCAAAGACCCTCCGTTCATAAACCTTAAAGAAGTTTTGTGATGGAGCTGGTAATGACAAAAACAAAAAAATAAACTGAGGAATAATTAACGAGTTGACAATAGATATTTTACCATATAAGGTTAAGGATTTCCCTTTCCATAGTTGCATAATTTTGTCCAGCTTTCTTAGTCGATTATCATAATTTACTGAGCATAGATCTTCCAGATTCTCTGGTACAACAACACCAAGTATGTTAACAGGTCCATCTGTCCACAAAACAGGCACTTTGCATTCCATTCTGAAGGATGTTCCCTTTAGATTTCCGATCCTTAAAATTTTACATTTATCATAATTAAGCTTAAGCCCAGATTGCTGTGAAAATATATCCAAAAGATCAAGGAGGTTCCGCAAACAATGAGGATTGGGGCTGATAAAGAAGCTTGTATCATCTGCATACATTGTTATTTTACTTTCAATATTATTATTGCTGAGCCCTTCAATATTTCGATTCAATCTAACTTTAATCGCCAATATTTCCATAGCAATAATAAATAGGTATGGAGACAAAGGGCACCCTTGTTTTAGACCTCTTAATAGAGGTATTGTCCCAGAGATGTATCCATTATTGATAATTTTACAGTTAGTTTTATTATATAGTGTCTTGATCCAATGTAATAGAGAGTTGCCAAAATTGAAAAAAACTAAGCTTTTACAAATAAAATCTAAGCTAATTTTGTCAAAAGCCTTCTCCAGGTCGGCTACAAAAATTAAGCCTCTTTTATTCTCCATATTATAATTTTCAATAATTTCTAATAACTGTCTAATATTATTTCCTATGTTTCTTCCTTGTAGGAAACCTGATTGATCTTGGTGAATAATATTTGACAAAACAGACTTAAGTCGTGTAGCCAAACATTTTGCCAGTATTTTAGCATCATAACATTGAAGTGTTATTGGTCTCCAATTTTTAAGATAAACTGGGTCTTTATACTGACCATTTATTTCCTGTTTCAACAATAAAGAAATAATACCTTCTGTTTGAGTGTTAGACAAATAACCTATTTTATATGAGTAATTAAAACTAGAAAGCAATGGTTTCTTAATCTCTTCATAAAATACTTGATAAACCTCAATAGGTATTCCATCTAATCCTGGGGTTTTCCCTGGATGAAAAGATTTAACAGCTTCCACAAGTTCTTCCTCTCCAATGAGGCCTTCACATAAAAGGCTTTCCTCAGAATTCAATTTTCTTTCATAATTTTCTGGAAAAAAATGTGTAGTTTTAGGAGGAATTACCGGATTAGAAAAAATATTTTTAAAGTAATTTTCCATTTCTTTCAACAATGTGGTGTGCGTATTCAATACCTTTCCATTTGTTTTAATAAGCTTGGAAATGTTCTTTTTAGAACGATTTTTTGTTTGGATATTTAAGAAGAATTTAGAACACTTCTCACCTTTTTTCATCCAGATTGCTCTGTTGCAGTCATAACTTTTCAATAATTTTTTTTCAACTAAGTCTGCTAACTCTTCTTGTTTGGCTGTAAAGGAATTTAGTTGCTCACTAGTTGGATTATCATTACCATCTATATTTTTTTGTAAGTCCTCAATTTCTTTCTTTAATTCCTGTTCTGCCATTTTAAATTGTTTTTTTTTCCATGAAGAGTACGCAATTGCGTATCCCCTAAAACAACATTTGAAGGCTTCCCAAACTGTTTGAGGGTTTGATGATCCTACATTGTTTTTAAAAAAGTCAGTAATAAATTGCTTTGTTTTTTCAATAAATGTATCATCCTGTAGAAGCATTTGATTAAACTTCCAATATCCGGGTCCACGTGTATTATCTTCAATTGAAATAGTTAATCCTATACAATTATGATCCGAACGCAATTTATCATCGATTGATATTGCAGTTACTTTGTTTAGCAATGAAAATGATATCAAAAAATAGTCAATACGACTTGCCTGGTTTTGTCTTCTCCATGTATACCGTACTAACCTAGGATTTTTGAATCTCCAGATATCAATTAAATCAAATGCATCCATAACATTTTGAATCTTTTGTAAAGATTGAGGATGATAATCCATCGAAAAATTCCCTTTTCGGTCCAAAACTTTATCCAAAGCAACATTAAAGTCCCCCACAGTAATAATTTCTCCTTGTTGTTCTTGCAACATATCATTTATTTCTTCAAAAAAGGAAGGTTCATCAACATTTGGCCCATACAGATTCAAAATGCACATCTTTTGATCCTGAATAATCATATTTAATATTAACCAGCGTCCTTGTGAGTCTTTTTCCATAGAATTAAATTGAAAATTAAATGTATTTTTAATCAAAATCATAACACCTTTTGAGTTTCTGTGACCATGTGAAAAGAAAATCGGACCATCCCATTCTTTTCTCCATTTAGGTTCATCTAAGTTTGTTGAATGTGTTTCTTGAAGACAAAAAATATCTTGTTCTTTTGCCTTCAGCCACATAAATATAAGTTTTCTTTTTCTGTTGTCTGCAAGACCATTGCAGTTATAACTAATTATTCCAACTTCATTGTCATTCATATAAACCATATGACCTAAGTAAATACATAATATCTTTGATTGATTCTCTTAATAACATAAGTTTCATAGACATGAAAATCTTGTAACTAAAAATTGCATTATCATCTGCTATTTCTAAGGAAAACAATACCCCCACTAATAAACCCACAGACACACCATTCACACCACAGCACACAAGACCAACAAACACATACCCCCCAAAATATATTATTCGCTGACCGTTTCCCAACATCTAACTACATTGTCCAGTCCCAAAATAGACTAAAAAGCTCCAAAAACAAAATGTCAATTCATATTCATATCCTTCAAGTCGTCGCCATGGCGATGTCGCAATGACGTAATCACTACGCGACATTGTTATTGTTCCTCACATGTCTCTGTACAACTCACCGTTGACGTATAGTTTATCCACAACAAGGCGAGCTTGTTGTCCTTTCTGCCTAAAGGACTTCATAATTGGAATTAACTTACGTCGTTTCTCCACCACCTCAATTGGGTATTGGCTGGTCATGAAGAATTTAGTGCCTTTGAGTCTTCTGGAGAGAGCAAGCACTTCGTCTTTACATTTGGAGTTAGTAAACTTCACAAGCATAGGTCTCGGCTTAGCATCCTCCTTGCGTCTGCCAATCCTGTGTGCCCGCTCCATCCGGATCGCTCTGACCTCTTCCTCCGGGATGCCGAGATGCTCCTTCAAAAAGGCTCGGACAAGACTCTCCGCAATGCTGTAAGTTTCTCCTCCATCTTCGCTAATTCCCATGATTAGCAAGTTGTCCTGCATGCTCCTGCAGCGGAGTTCCAACAAGTCTGCCTTTAATTTTTCATTCTCCGTTGTCAGTCTAGTGGTTTCGAGTTTCAGGCTTGTTAACTCAACTTTTAGCGTTGTCTGTTCCTTTTTTATCTCCACCATTTCAACATGATTTTGCTCGACTGATTTTTTCAGCTCTGAAACGTCAGTTTTAAGTTCATCCAAAATGTCCAGTTTCCCAAGTTTTTCAATCATAGCCTGCAACATTTTTCGATCGTCTGGAGTAAATGTTGCATTTTCGTCCAATTCACTAGAAGACAATTGATCACGGGCACGTTTAGATTCCTTTGATCCGCGTGTTGGCATGGTTGCAGGGGAACAATGAGTCACTCGGCGTTCGAGGCACCTTATTTTCAGCCAAATCACCCTCGTTAATAATATATATCTCACCAATTGCAGAGAGGTGGATATAAATAGCGAAGACGACTTCAAAAACTTTGTGTCACTGGCGCGTTTATATTATTTATAACCTTACATACTGGGACTTGTGTAGAGACGGTCTCAGCTCACGTTGCTCACGGCAGCCATCTTCAAAAATTTTGACTCTGTGAGTAAAATTACAACTTTTATTGTAAGACTGACAAAATTCTAAGTTTTTGTGATAATGTTCATCAGTCAACTCATTGGTGTTAATTCTGACTTTTATCACAATATTGCCAATTTTTTTGTTTTGTTTTTTTAGTAAAATTGTGACATTTGTCTTAATTTTGCCAATCAAAATTCCGATGATTATTATAATAGTGCCAACATTTTTAAGTTTTCCTATAAAATTGTGACTTTTGTCAAGTAAAATTACAACTCTTTTCATAAACTTGCCAAATGTTAAGCTTTTCTTGTTAAATTGCGACAGTTATTGAGTTAAATTCCAACTTCAGTTTTTATTGTAAAATTTTGACTTGCGTTGAGTAAAATGACGACTTTTATTATAATACTGCCAAAATTCTAAGTTTTTGTGATAATGTTCATCAGTCAACTCATTGGTGTTAATTCTGACTTTTATCACAATATTACCAATTTTTTTGGTGTTTTTTTTTAGTAAAATTGGGACATTTGTCTTAATTTTGCCAATCAAAATTCCGATGATTATTATAATAGTGCCAACATTTTTAAGTTTTCCTATAAAATTGTGACTTTTGTCAAGTAAAATTACAACTCTTTTCATTACCTAGACCAAATGTTAAGCTTTTCTTGTTAAATTGCTACAGTTATTGAGTTAAATTCCAACTTTTATCATAATATTGCACAAATGTTCAGTTTTTGTTGTAAAATTTTGACTTGCGTGGAGTAAAATGACGACTTTTATTATAATACTGCCAAAATTCCAAGTTTTTGTGATAATGTTCATCAGTCAACTCATTGGTGTTAATTCTGACTTTTATCACAATATTGCCAATTTTTTTGTTTTGTTTTTTTAGTAAAATTGTAACATTTGTCTTAATTTTGCCAATCAAAATTCTGATGATTATTATAATAGTGCCAACATTTTTAAGTTTTCCTATACAATTGTGACTTTTGTCAAGTAAATTTACAACTCGTTTCATAAACTTGCCAAAATGTTAAGCTTTTCTTGTTAAATTGCGACAGTTGTTGAGTTGAATTCCAACTTCAGTTTTTGTTGTAAAATTTTGACTTGCGTTGAGTAAAATGACGACTTTTATTATAATACTGCCAAAATTCCATGTTTTTGTGATAATGTTCATCAGTCAACTCATTGGTGTTAATTCTGACTTTTATCACAATATTGCCAATTTTTTTTTTTTTTTTAAATAAAATTGTGACATTTGTCTTAATTTTGCCAATCAAAATTCCGATGATTATTATAATAGTGCCAACATTTTTAAGTTTTCCTATAAAATTGTGACTTTTGTCAAGTAAAATTACAACTTTTTTCATAAACTTGCCAAAATGTTAAGCTTTTTTTGTTAAATTGCAACATTTATTGAGGTACATTCCAACTTTTATCATAATATTGCACAAATGCTCAGTTTTTGTTGTAAAATTTTGACTTGCGTGGAGTAAAATTACAACTTTTATTATAATACTGCCAAAATTCTAAGTTTTAGTGATAATGTTCATCAGTCAACTCATTTGTGTTAATTCTGACTTTTATCACAATATTGCCAATTTTTTTTTTCTTTTTAAGTAAAATTGTGACATTTGTCTTAATTTTGCCAATCAAAATTCCGATGATTATTATAATAGTGCCAACATTTTTAAGTTTTCCTATAAAATTGTGACTTTTGTCAAGTAAAATTACAACTCTTTTCATAAACTTGCCAAAATGTTAAGCTTTTCTTGTTAAATTGCGACAGTTGTTGAGTTAAATTCCAACTTCAGTTTTTGTTGTAAAATTTTGACTTGCGTTGAGTAAAATTACGACTTTTATTATAATACTGCCAAAAATTCCAAGTTTTTGTGATAATGTTCATCAGTCAACTCATTGGTGTTAATTCTGACTTTTGTCACAATATTGCCAATTTTGTTGTTGTTTTTTTTAGTAAAATTGTGACATTTGTCTTAATTTTGCCAATCAAAATTCCGATGATTATTATAATAGTGCCAACATTTTCAAGTTTTCCTATAAAACTGTGACTTTTATCAAGTAAACTTACAAGTCTTTTCATAAACTTGCCAAAATGTTAAGCTTTTTTTGTTCAATTGCAACAGTTATTGAGTTAAATTCCAACTTTTATCATAATAATGCACAAAAATTTTGACTCTGTGAGTAAAATTACAACTTTTATTGTAAGACTGACAAAATTCTAAGTTTTTGTGATAATGTTCATCAGTCAACTCATTGGTGTTAATTCTGACTTTTATCACAATATTGCCAATTTTTTTGTTTTGGTTTTTTAGTAAAATTGTGACATTTGTCTTAATTTTGCCAATCAAAATTCCGATGATTATTATAATAGTGCCAACATTTTTAAGTTTTCCTATAAAATTGTGACTTTTGTCAAGTAAAATTACAACTCTTTTCATAAACTTGCCAAATGTTAAGCTTTTCTTGTTAAATTGCGACAGTTATTGAGTTAAATTCAAACTTAAGTTTTTATTGTAAAATTTTGACTTGCGTTGAGTAAAATTACGACTTTTATTATAATACTGCCAAAATTCTAAGTTTTTGTGATAATGTTCATCAGTCAACTCATTGGTGTTAATTCTGACTTTTATCACAATATTGCCAATTTTTCATTTTTTTTCTTTAGTAAAATTGTGACATTTGTCTTAATTTTGCCAATCAAAATTCCGATGATTATTATAATAGTGCCAACATTTTTAAGTTTTCCTATAAAATTGTGACTTTTGTCAAGTAAAATTACAACTCTTTTCATAAACTTGCTAAAATGTTAAGCTTTTCTTGTTAAATTGCAACATTTATTGAGTTAAATTCCAACTTTTATCATAATATTGCACAAATGTTCAGTTTTTGATGTAAAATTTTGACTTGCGTTGAGTAAAATTACGACTTTTATTGTAAGACTGACAAAATTATACGTTTTTGTGATAATGTTCATCAGTCAACTCATTAGTGTTAAGTATCAATTCATCAAAATAAAGAAAATTCTATCAAAATCCAATTATAGGATGTTATTTATGTAGTTTGATCATTTTCCTCGATTGATCTACTACATAGATACAAAGAATTGCTATTGCGAAATCCAGTGGACACATTTAGAACAGCAGTTTTCTTTCATTCAAACATTTCAGGTGAAATTTTATACTTGGCAAACTCAAACCTGTTCGTGGGCCTGATCCGGCCCTCGGGCCGTGCGTTTGACACCCCTGATCTAAATAAAAGAGGAAACGTTAACCTTTTTCATCAGAGCGTGGTGCAGGACTGTACAGGGAGTACAGTGGCCATATCTCTCCTCAGATCTGAGTCTAAATTGAATTCTGTCTCTGTTTGATTCCTTGCCTTTTGTCTTGTTTAATAGATGCCATCAGTGTTTTGAACCTGACACCATTACTCTCAGTCCTGTTGGCCCCGTCAGTCTGGAAGCGGCCCCTAGGGCAACCGGGGGGGGAGCTGGAGTGTGAGGATTGTGGGTGGGAGTGCCGGGGGTCTTTGACTGTAGACTCTCCTGTCTGCTGGAGGGTGAAATGAGCACAGGTAGAGCATACCGAGTAGTGGTTGCTGTAGCGGGGACCAGATGGAAGACTCCTCCACCTTTAGCCCTCCTGCATGTTTTCCAGCTGATAAATTGCATATCTGGTCTGGGCGCGGGGACAGTCTGTCATTTTTCTCTTTTTTTTTTCTTTTCTCGGGGGCTTGCACAGGGATTTAATAAGCCCTGGGCTGGTGAGTGTGCAGGAAGGCATGCAGTTGATGTTTACTTGTGAGACAGTCCACATACATCAATCATCAATAGGTGATGTTCCTCATGTTACAGGCTCTGCAAAACATAATGTTGGTAAATAATAATTGGAGGAAAGTGTGGTCCTGATGGAGGATCAAATCCATTATGAGTGTCTATACCAGGAGTAGTCAAACATCCGGGCCGAGGGCCGGATCAGGCCTGCAAACAGGTTTTATCTGGCCCGCGGGTTGAGTTTGCCAAATATAAAAATTAACCTGAAATGTTTGAATGACAGAAACTGCTGTTCTAAAAGTGTCCACTGGATGTCGCCATAGCTATTCTTTGTGTGTACCGTATTTCCTTTAATTAAGTGAATTATATTTATATAGCGCTTTTCTCTAGTGACTCAAAGCGCTTTACATAGTGAAACCCAATATCTAAGTTACATTTAAACCAGTGTGGGTGGCACTGGGAGCAGGTGGGTAAAGTGTCTTGCCCAAGGACACAACGGCAGTGACTAGGATGGCGGAAGCGGGAATCAAACCTGCAACCCTCAAGTTGCTGGCACGGCCTCTCTACCAACCGAGCTATACCGCCCTCTTCTCACTCCGGTGTTTACCAAAGGCATGCGGTAAAGGCAAGCATGCGCTAATTATTTTGAAAACTCTTCTCACTCCGGCACTTACCAAAGGTATGCAGTAAAAATTTGAGTGTGATGTAAGGATACCATCATGAAAAAAAGGTTATTATGGTCTTACCTTTACTTATAAATGAAGTCCATGCACAGCTCCTTCTGATCAAAAGCATCAATAACTTGTTTATAGAAGTCTTCCTTATCTTTCTTCAGTTTTAAAAGTCTCTGTCTCGATGGCGATCTTCCTTTATTACCTCCTGCTTCGATTGAAAGTCCAGTTTAGAAAACGGTTTTATTTTCGATATGTAATCCTCCATGTTAAAAGTGCAATCGAGAGGAAAAAATAAACGATCGCTGCGATGAGGTGGCGACTTGTCCAGGGTGTACCCCGCCTTCCGCCCGATTGTAGCTGAGACAGGCGCCAGCGCCCCCCGCGACCCCAGAAAAAGGGATGGATGGATGCTCACTCTTGCTGCTTGTTGTCACTTCTTCTGCGGCCGAGTAGTCGCAAGAAGGATCACTAGCGCCCTCTACCACCAGGAGGCGGGAGTCATTTAATGACTCATATTTGACACACGCAGCTACGGTATATTAATATAACATAGCTGCTTACTGTTCTTTTTAGCATATTCAATAGTTTGGACCTTAAATCCTACTGAATAGCTCTTAATCTTCTTCCCTTTATTCTTTATTTTTCAGTTATCGTGCCGTGATTTTACCAGTCTGGCCCACTAGGGAGTAGATTTTTCTCCATGTGGCCCCTGAGTTAAAGTGAGTTTGACACTGCTGGTCTATACAAACCAGACCAATTGTCCTCAGATATTTAGATGCAAATGGCGTACGCGTGCTCGGTGGAATTGACACTTGTTTCCTATTTGCCCCCGCCCCCACTTTCCTCGCACCCGACAAGCGCTGCTTTACAAATTAAGCGGAGTGTTTGTGACAGCTTGATTCCAGCGGAAGCAAGGGAATGTGAAGCTCTGGATGGCAAATGTTCCCTCAGGGTTTGATTTACTTAATAAACTTCAAATCCCAGCGACCGGCGGAGACAGCCGGCTGATGCCGTTTTTGTCTTTCCCTCAAAATGAGAAGAAGCCGTGGAGAAGGTTAGGATGAATAAGCAATAAAGGTGTGTGTCGCTGGACGATACGAGTACAGGATGTCCATGGTAGAACCCAAGAACTAAATGGGTGTACTCTACAAATATACCTCTAAAGTTATTTTGGAATT
The DNA here is from genome assembly GCF_033978795.1 of Nerophis ophidion. NCBI lineage: Eukaryota > Metazoa > Chordata > Actinopteri > Syngnathiformes > Syngnathidae > Nerophis > Nerophis ophidion. Next base: position 44,089,349 of record NC_084626.1, read on the forward strand.
TGACCCAAAAAAAAGAGAGAATAGGTCTAAATACCACTTTTTTTCCCTATGCTTTGAACCCTGCAGCTTATAAAACGGTGCTGCTATTCTATGAATTTGTCAGAGCAAAGACGATCAAAGGGTGTGGTACAGTTTGTGTTAAGGTGCCGTCTTTTGGACGAGACTCTAATGGAGCTTTTAACCAGATCTACAAGTACTGTTCCGTCCTGTAGTCAATGTTTATTTATATAGCCCCGAATCACAAATGTCTCAAAGGACTGCACAAATCATTACGACTACGACATCCTCGGAAGAACCCACTAAAGGGCAAGGAAAACTCACACCCAGTGGGCAGGGAGAATTCACATCCAGTGGGACGCCAGTGACAATGCTGACTATGAGAAACCTTGGAGAGGACCTCAGATGTGGGCAACCCCCCCCCTCTAGGGGACCGAAAGCAATGGATGTGGAGCGGGTCTAACATGATACTGTGAAAGTTCAATCCATAGTGGCTCCAAGACAGCCGCGAGAGTTCAGTTCAAAGTGGATCCAAGACAGCAGCGAGAGTCCCGTCCACAGGAAACCATCTCAAGCGGAGGCGGATCAGCAGCGTAGAGATGTCCCCAACCGATACACAGGCGAGCGGTCCATCCTGGGTCCCGACGAGCGGTCCATTCTGGGTCTCGACTCTGGACAGCCAGTACTTCATCCATGGTCATCGGACCGGACCCCCTCCACAAGGGAGGGGGGACATAGTGAGTTTTTCCTTGCCCTTATGTGGGCTCTGAACCGAGGATGTTGTTGTGGCTTGTGTGGCCCTTCGAGACGCTTGTGATTTGGGGCTATATAAATAAACATTGATTGATTGATTGATTGATTGTAGCCATCCATAGCAGTTTTACTCGAAGGGATTCGTTATTGAGTTTGAGTTTATTTCAATGCATGCGTCCAACATGATCCATCACAATTTCCAGTTTCTCTATTTAACATGTTTGAAAATGAGTAGGATTATATGTATGTTCATACATACATACATGTATATATATATATATATAGCCCTGCGATGAGGTGGCGACTTGTCCAGGGTGTACAACACCTTCCGCCCGATTGTAGCTGAGATAGGCACCAGTGCCCCCCGTGACCCCAAAGGGAATAAGCAGTAGAAAATGGATGGATGGATAGTTCATTTGGGCCATTAGTCGGGAAAAGTTGTTTGGATTGGGTCATGAATTGCTGAGAAGCTCAAAAGTTAAAAACAGTTCAAAGTTTCATGCTGGCTGAAAAAGCCAGTGAATATAAATGGGTTTTAAGAAGGGTCTTAAAAGTAACCAAAGATGGGCCTGTCTCACATGGAGAGGGAGATTGGAGAGGGACCAGCAACAGAGAAGGCCCTGTCCCCATGAAGATTGCGCTTTGATTTGGGTACCTCCAAGATCAGCTGATCAGCCGACCTGAGGGACGGCGTGGGGGCATAGACGTGGAGCAGCTCAAAGAGTTAACCGTAAGGTTTTAAAAACAAGTAAAATAATTTTAAAATGGACTCTAAAAGACACAGGCAGCCAAAACTAGAACAGCCTAATAGCAAGAACTACCACATATATGTCTGGGGGAAAAAAAATTAAAGAAGGGTTTCTAAGCCGTTTTTTAAAATCATTCACAGTCTGTGGTGCCCTCAGATGGGAAGGGAGCTGTTTGGATTGGGTCATGAATTGATGTGATGCTGAAATAACTTTCAAATTAAACTCATGGTCATTGACCTTCGGTTATTTCTTCCCTCACAAGATCACTACGAATCAGTACACGATTGTTGGGCAACAAGTGCAGGAAAAAGTCGAGGATTGGATGAAGTGGTGCATCATTCACAGGGATCTTGTGTGACTTGACGCGACTACAAGGTGGCAAGAATCTGGAGAATCTTACTTCTGCTAATACTCCAACTACAAAATAATGTGTTTTTTTTACAGCTTATCAACATTTGTTCAGTTATTTTTCAGCAGTTAGGTTGCTTGAAAATGGCTGTGCAGTTCATTAAAACGCAGATTTTTGTTCTGTCTCCGTTATTTTTGATGGGAAAAGTTGTAGTGTCAGGTTCAAACACTGATGACATCTATTAAACAGACAAAAAAGCAAGGAATTGAACAGAGACAGAATAAAATTTCACTCAATTGAGGAGAAACGTCCGGGCTGTACTCTAGTACAGTCTCCACCACGATTGTACGCATCCTCTTTTATTTGGACTTTCCCCGATTGCGTGGCAACAGCTGTTTCTAAGAGAGGGGGGGGTCGTAAACAGCCATCGATCTTTGCTACAAAACAGTTCAAAGAAAAAGTCATAAAACAGTTCAAAGAAAAGGTGCCATGAGCTTGCGTAAAGTCCTGCTTCCACTCCGCTTTGGAGATCTCGGGTCAAGATAGAATCTTCCAGTGGATTACAATAGAATAAAGAAACCGACGCCTTCATGTTGCTTCCCATCGTACACAAGCTTTCTGTTTGGTAGGATCAGAGACATACAATTATTCTGACATGTAACCTTCTAGGATCCTGTGTCTGTTTATTCATCCGTGATCAAAAACAAACAAAAACCTTTTCCGTGTTCTGGTGTCACAGTTTTTCGCAGTTGTCAGGTGCGAGGATTGCGCAGACGTCGTCAGCAAAAGTCCCGATTGTGTTCTCAGAATTAGCAGCTCAAAGCACGGGACCAAGTTCAAACAAAACTGCTACCTTCCCTGTAAATCCTCCCTTTGAGAGTTAGGAGAGTGGAAAATGGAATGAAAAGTGTTCCCCGGCCAACAATAAAGTATGTAATGGGAGGTAAAACCAGTGGTCTAGACTATTCTGACATATCCTCATAAGTCTCATCCCTCAGACGCAGTACATCCTATTTTCTATGTCCAATTAACTGGAATCACGCGGCCAAATGTCCCTGGAAGTCCCATCACCAAACAAAGGAAATGGCTCACACAGCAACTGGCAACATTCCCATGAGCTGCATCTTCATTGATGGCACTCCTTTATTTGTCAGAGATAAGGTAAAGCAGAGAGTAGAACCTCTACTTAGATGCGGCAAAAGATGGCAAAAAATTGATTTTTCTCACTTTTTGAGACTCATTCCCATTCCTGTGGTGTAACTTCCATCCATCCATCCATTTTCTTCCGCTTATCCGAGGTTGGTTCACGGGGGCAGTAGCCTAAGCAGGGAAGCCCAGACTTTCGTCTCCCCAGCCACTTCGTTCAGCCCTTCCCGGAGGCTCCCGAGGCGTTCCCAGGCCAGCCGGGAGACATAGTCTTCCCAAGGTGTCCTGGGTCTTCCCCGTTGCCTCCTACCCGTCGGACGTGCCCTAAACACCTCCCTAGGGAGGCGTTTGGGTGGCATCCTAACCAGATACCCGAACCACCTCATCTGGCTCTTCTCGATGCGGAGGAGCAGCAGCTTTACTGTGAGCTCCCCCCGGTTGGCAGAGCTTCTCACCCTATCTCTAAGGGAGAGCCTCGCCACCCGGCGGAGGAAGCTCATTTGGGCCGCTTGTACCCGTGATCTTGTCCTTTCGGTCATAATCCAAAGCTCATGACCATAGGTGAGAATGGGAACGAAGATCTTGTCCCTGCGATCTTGTCCTTTCGGTCATAACCCAAAGCTCATGGCCAAAGGTGATGATGGGATCGTAGATCGACCGGTAAATTAAGAGCTTTGCTTGCCGGCTCAGCTCTTTCTTCGCCACAACGGATCAATACAGCGTCCGCATTACTGAAGACGCCGGACCGATCCGTCTATTTACTGTGAGCTCCCCCCGGGTGTTGGGGCTCTCCCTAAGAGATAGGGTGAGAAGCTCTGCCAACCGGGGGGAGCTCACAGTAAATAGGCGGATAGGTCCGACGTCTTCAGTAAAGCGGACGCTGTATCGATCCGTCGTGGCGAAGAAAGAGCTGAGCCTGCTGGCAAAGCTCTTAATTTACCGGTCGATCTTCGTTCCCATTCTCACCTATGGTCACGAGCTTTGGGTTATGACCGAAAGGACAAGATCATGGATACAAGCGGCCCAAATGAGCTTACGCCACCAGTTGGAGAGATATGGTGAGAAGCTCTGCCACCCGGGAGGAGCTCAAAGTAAAGCCGCTGCTCCTCCACACGAAGAGGAGCCAGTTTAGGTGGGTGGAGCATCTGGTCAGGATGCCACCCGAACGCCTCCCTAGGGAGATGTTTCGGGCACACGGGTAAGACCCAGGACACGTTTGGAAGACTATCTCTCCCGGCTGGCCTGGGAACACCGTGGTGTCAGAATACCTGTATTTTATCAATCAAAAGGCTCGTAAAACTCAACTGTGTAGGATGGGAAGCGACATGGAGGTGTCGGTTTCTTTGATCTATTGTAATCCACAGCAAGATTGTGTCTTGACCTGAGAGGAAGCAGGACCTGACCCCCCTTGAGGCACCTTTTCTTTGAACTGTTTTGTAAGCAAAGTCGGCGGCTGTTTATTACCCCATTCCCCCCCTCCCCACCCCCATTTCCTTTAGAAACAGCAGTTGCCATGTAATCAGGGAAAGTCCAAATAAAAGAGGAAGGGTACAATCTTTTGTCAGAGCGTGGTGTAAGACTGTACAAAGAGTACATCCCAGACGTTTCTCCTCAATGAGCTAAATTGAATTCTGTCTCGGTTTAATTCCTTGCTTCTTGTCTGTTTAATAGATTTCATCAGTGTTTGAACCTGACACTTGGGAATCCCCCGGGAGAAGTTGGACAAAGTGGCTGGGAAAGGGGGAAGTCTGGGCTTTCCTGATTAGGCTGCTGCCTTCGTGACCCGACCTAGGACAAGCGGAAGAAGATGTATGGATGGATAAAAGTGTTTGGACACAAGCCTCTAAAGATGTCCTGGGGAGAAAGTGAAGAGGACAGGAGGGTTAGTGGAGGTCCCATTTTGGCTTCTACTCAACCTTCCTTGTTGACACAACTCGTCACAACCCAGATGTCATCAGTTGCCGTGCACAAGCAATGAATTTTCTCGGAAGCCTGGCCCCTAAGCTGCTGAACCTCTTCCTTTCATTCTCTATCAGGTCCATTGATCTACTGCCCTTACCGCTTGTGATGCTGCCGGCTTCTCGGGGTCTTATCTGCGGGCCCCGTCTTATCTCCAACTTGTCTCTGCAAGCTGACTGCAGGAGGATTAGCTCCAGACCTTTTGTCCCTTTTAGAATTCCCGACGTAAAGGAGCCCGACGTCAACCTGGATTCATCGGTTTCCGCGTTGCGGCAGATATGGGAAAAGGTCACACCGTTGTACAGAAATTCAACTCGGACTAGGAGCAAATTCCACCTGCAAATCCACAGAAGGTCCCTAATGAGATCAGCGTAATGAAATATACATCCGCTTATATATTTACTTTCATTGCATTACTTGTCAGGCTTTTTAAGTAAAAGAAGGGAAATTGGTTATGATGAGACATCAGGGTCAGGAACTGTCACCAGAAGAAGACCAAACAGAAAGTTGAAGGCTCTAATGATAGGACCTTCTGGGAGGAATCGCAAACTCAGCCAATTAGCTGCTGAAAAGCCAAGCGTCGACCCTTGACCTTGTCCGCTCCGCCTTTATTCTACAGAGAGCTCTCCGTCGAGTTCATTAAGTCCGGAGCGGAATAGTTTCCGCTGTCTACAGCCGAGAATTACGCCGGCATCAGAGGCCACGAACGGTTCAATTTCTACGATTGTTCAGCCGGAGAAGAAAGTTCTGCCGAGACAAGAAGAACTCAAAGGCGCGTCCCCGGAGTTCAGATTTCTTGTCAGCCGAGGGAGTCCATAGTGCGGAACATCTCCAAAGTTATTGTTCCAAACTAAGGATTCTAAAAAAAAAGAATAGGTCAAAAAATTTGCACAACATATATCACACTAAACAAAAAGAGAAAACTAATATTTCATTAAAACGACAAATCGAGTCTAAGAGTTTGTGCATTGGTCGGATTTCTTATGACCCTTTACGCATTTTTGGGGCTTGTGGGGGATATCGCCTAACCCCCACCTTCTCTGGGAATAGGACAAAGACTGCTGTCCTGTGGGTTGATCACTAATTAGGGACCGAATGTCCCTTTGGGACAGAGGACCTTATTGAATTTCTAGCGTTTTATTCTTTCTTTCTTTCTTTCTTTATTATTATTCCGCAGCTTTGAGCTGTAATTTAACCCCCTTAACATGTTTCAAAATTCAATAAATTTGACACACACATCAGGACTGGCGAACATTGCGATTTAATCAAAAAAACCTAACCCCAAAACTAAAAATTGAGCTCTAGCGCCCCCTAGGAAGAAAACAAAGACAAAACTGCCTTTAACTTCCAGTAGGAATGTCATAGCGACATGAAACAAAAACCTCTATGTAGGTCTCACTTAGACCTACATTTCCCACAGTGACATTCTTCAGCAAAAATCAACAGGAAGTTTGCAATTCCCCCTTCCGAACACCTTTGCCTATTTGAGCTGTAATTTGACCCCCTTAACATGCTTCAGAACTCACCAAATTTGAAACGCACATCAGGACTGGCGAACATTGCGATTTAATCAAAAAACCTAACCCCAAAACTCAAAATTGCGCTCTAGCGCCCCCTACAAATAAAACCCAGACAAAACTGCTCCTAGGAAGAAAACAGACAAAACTGCCTGTAACTTCCAGTAGGAATGTCATAGCGACATGAAACAAAAACCTCTATGTAGGTCTCACGTAGACCTAGATTTCCTACACTGACATTCTTCAGCAAAAATCAACAGGAAGTTTGCAATTCCCCCTTCCAAACACCTTTGCCTATTTGAGCTGTAATTTGACCCCCTTAACATGCTTCAAAACTCACCAAACTGGACACACACATCAGGACTGGCGGAAATTGCGGTTTAATCAAAAGACCTAACCCCAAAACTCAAAATTGCGCTCTAGCGCCCCCTACAAATAAAACCCAGACAAAACTGCTCCTAGGAAGAAAACACTGACAAAACTGCCTGTAACTTCCGGTAGGAATGTCGTAGAGACATGAAACAAAAACCTCTATGTAGATCTCACTTAGACCTACATTTCATATACTGACAACTTGAAAAAAATCTATTCATGCAGATCCCAAATACGGATCAGTAGGTACCAGAAGGTAAGAAAAGTTGCTTTTGCATAACATTGCGAAACAAAACGCCAGATTATATGTCTTACCTTGTACACACACCATAATAATAATTGTATATTTAATGTGCCTACAATCCATCAAACCCTGAACGAGACAAGCGGTAGAAAGTGGATGGATGGACAATCCATTAAGCGGTGGGGCTTCATAACTTATCAAAGCCGTACTAAAACATTTCGATAGATTTTGGAGAGCCGTGTGTAATGCTCTATATTTTAAATGGAACATATAAAATGTTGGTGTTTTTTACTCGAGTCATATTGCTATCATATTGCAGTCGACACGTATCTCTTATGTTTGACTGCCATCTACTGGTCATACTAATCACTACACCATGTACTAGGAGTGTGGGAAAAAATCGACTTGAATACGAATCGCGATTCACTCGTGACGTCACAACAGGAAGCAATCCGTCAAACGCATTACACACACCAAGTCAAATCAGCTCTGTTATTTTCCGTTTTTTTCGACTATTTTCCGTACCTTGGAGACATCATGCCTCGTCGGTGTGTTGTCGGAGGGTGTAACAACACGAACAGGGACAAATTCAAGTTGACCTACGTGGAGTGTGCTAATCAGACATATCAATGGTCACGGCATGCTAATCGAAGCTAACATGCTTTAGGCTAGCTGTATGTACATATTGCATCATTTTGCCTCATTTGTAGCAATCAACAGGAAGTTTGCAATTCCCCCTTCAAAACAAAAGTTTTGTAAAAACAAGTCGCATTTTTTCAAACATTATCTCCTCTGAGCGCGTTTGTCGTGTCGGCTTCAAACTACCACAGGAGAGGGATTGAACGCATCTGATTAAAAGTTGATGAAAGAGTTTTTATTACTGCAACGGTTTTGATTTTATCAGCCTTCCAAGAACTGCTGCGCTGAAAACCATTTCAAAGATGGCCGCCGTGCACAGACACAGAGAGGGAGCTGTTTTTTTCCGTACCGTCTGCTGCTGGTGCGCACGCACCAACATTCGTGAGGGAGGGGCTGTGATCGTCTATACCAAGATGGCTGCCAGGTTCCGTAGCTAAGCCGGTATGTTTTAAAGTTGCCTACATATCGTAAAAAAACCGTCCAACATTTTACAACTAATTGTAAACTTATAGGTGCCGACCATCAGGGCCGAGTTGCGACGAGAGAGTGTGTCGATGTTAAAATATTACGCCGAGTTGGTAGGTCTATCTGCTTGCTAATAGTAGCTACTAGCCGTACCCATGTATTTTCAATGGGCGGTTAGCATCGGGTTTTAATCCCGTTTCTGCTCCAATTGAATTTCTTTGTATGTCGAGTCTTTAATTTGGGTACTCACATATGGTGCCTAACTGTTGTGGCGTTTTAAGGCCATCTGCACTTTTTATGCGCCAAGTTGGTAGGTCTATCTGTTTGCTAATAGGAGCTACTAGCCGTACCCATGTATGTTCATTCTAACTTATATCTGTCAGTAGACACGTTACGGAAGATAAAAACGACAACATTTATAATACTAAGTAGTTCTAACTTCTATCTGTCAGTAGACACGTTATGGACGGTAAAAACTACAACATTTATGATACAAAGTAGTGTTTAGTTCTATAGTTCCTCTCCTCAGCCACTTCCATGTATACTCGGTCCCGTCCTTCGCTGCTTGCAGCTTTAATTTATGTTGTATTCATATTTTGGTCAAAAGGTTACTCTCCGAATGGGTTTCTTTCATGATTGATTTTGTTCATTGTCCAATGCTTAAACAAAAAGAGACAATTGATGTATGATTAAAACCACAATTCGAGTCTGAGAGTTTGTTTGTGCTCTTTTGTCTTCACTGCATTGGTCGTTTTTTTTTTTATGAGCCTTTACGCATTCTTGGGGCTTGCGGGGGACATCTCCTAACCCCCACCTTCTCTGTGAATAGGACAAAGACTACTGCGGTGTTGGTTGATCACTAATTTATGTTGTATTCATATTTTTGGTCAAAGGGTTACTCTCTGAATGGGTTTCTGTCATGATTGATTGGGTTCATTGTCCAATGCTTAAACAAAACATTCGTATCCACAATCAGATTTTGTATTCTTCTTCGCCCTGCCTGGACGTTGGTCCCAACCCCCTCCGTCTTACCCTCTAATTCTCAAAAAGCTATACGGCCTGAAGGTCCATCCATCCATCCATTTTCTACCGCGTGTCCCTTTCAGGATCGCTGGGGGTGCTGGAGCCTATCTCAGCTACAATCGGGCGGAAGGCGGCGTACACCCTGGACAAGTTGCCACCTCAGAGCCAACACAGATAGACAGACAACATTCACACACTAAGGACCATTTAGTGTTGCCAATCAATGTCAGCTTCAAACACTGATGACATTTATTAAACAGACAAGGAGAAAGGAATCATGCAGACACAGATTTCGATTAAGCTCAAAGAGGAGAGATGTATTGGGCTGCACACTTAGTCACGGTTCCGACCTACGCTCTAAGGCACAGCCCACGTACTCCTCTATTTATTCGGGAGGTCCCAGGTTAAATCACTCAGGCTGCTTCTGAAGGAAAAGTGGTATTTTTAGTAGTAATATATGATTATTCCTGAAATGGAAATGTGCTGACACCCGTGATATCGCCCTGTCTCTGCTTCATCTGCTTCGAAGCACTCGACGTTCGCCCTTGACAGTCAGCAGGCCGGGTCTGGACACAAACACTGATACGAGAGGACTCGCAAGCTTGGATTGCAAGTTGTCCCTTTGCACGGATAGAAAAGTAAAACTTCAGCACAATTGATAATACTATAGCAACGGCCTTTAAGCTGTCGTCATCGTCGTCTGCTCTTTGTTGCTTTCGCTCTTCGGTCGTGTGGGAATAGCAAACTTCCTGTTGATTTTAGCCGGGGGGTCTCAGTGGATGAAATATAGGTATAACTGATACCTACGTAGTGGTTTTTGTTTCATGTTTCTCCGACATTCCTACTAGAAGTTAGAGACAGTTTTGTCTGTGTTTTCTTCCTAGGGGGCGCTAGAGCGCAATTTTGAGGTTTTTTTTTAAATTAAATTGCAATTTTCACCAGTCCTGATGTGTGTGTCAAATTTGGTGAGTTTCGAAGCATGTTAAGGGGGTCAAATTACAGCTCAAATGAATAATGATAAAGAATAATAATAATAAAACCTTAGAAATGCAATCAAAATGCACTCCTTTTCAGAAATGCGCAGCACAGAAAAACATGTGTTGTGTTCACAGAGTTGACGATCACATCAAGTTTAATATTGAGCTGCGTGTTACAAGCCATGATTAAAGCTGCAAGCAGCGTTGGTCGGGTCCGCCTTTGGCTGCTGCCCCCGCGACCCAAACCCGGATAAGCGGTAGAAGATGGATGGATGGATTGATGGATGGATTATTACACAGAGAGAAAGTTGTATACACTTGTGTTATACATCAGTCTCATAGTAATAACAGTTGTAAAGTGGCTTGGGCATTTTTATAAGGACGACTTAGTGCCACCATTTTGAGACTCTAATGCAGTTGTTGTATTGAAGTGGGAATAGCAAACTTCCTGTTGATATTTGCTGAAGGATGTTGATTATTAAAATGTAGGTCTAAGTGAGACCTACATAGAGGTTTTTGTTTCATGTCTTTCCAGCAATCCTACTGGTAGTTACAAGCAGTTTTGTCTGTGTTTTCTTCCTAGGAGCAATTTTTTCTGTGTTTTATTCAAAAATTGCAGTAGAGCGCAATTTTGAGTTTTGGGGTTTGGTTTTTTTCATTAGATCCCAATTTTTTCCAGCCCTGATGTGTGTGCCAAGTTTGGTGAGTTTTGAAGCATTTTAAGGGGGTCAAATTACAGCTCAAAGAGGCAAAAATGGCATTTTTTGCAAAAATGTTGTTTTGAAGGGGTTTTTGCCAACTTCCTGTTGATTTTTACCCGAGAATGTACAATTAGGAAATGTAGGTCTAGGTTAGACCTACATAGAGGTTTTTGTTTCATGTCTCTACAATTTTGCCAACGGAAGTTACAAAGTTACAAGCAGTCGTTTTTTTTTTTCTTCCTAGGGGGTGCTAGTGCGCAATTTTGATTTTTGGGATTTGGTTGCTTAATGAGTTGGGCTGCCGCTCCATACCGATGTGTGTGTAAAATTTGGTGAGTTTTGAAGCATGTTAAGGGGGTCAAATTACACCGCATAGGTGCGGAATAATAATAAGAAAGAAAGAATAAAACCTTACAGTTTCAATAGAGTGCGCAGGCCCATTGCAAAGGACTCCTTTGGAGTCCTTTGCAATGGGCCTGCGGACCCTAATAATAATAAAGAAAGAATAAAAGGCACCAGTTTCAATAGGGTCCGCAGGCCCATTGCAAAGGACTCCAAAGGAGTCCTTTGCAATGGGCCTGCGGACCCTAATAAAACCTTAGAAATTCAATAGGGGTCCTCTGTCCCAAAGGGACATCGGTCCCTAAAAATGCACTCCTTTTCAGAAAAAAAATGTGTTGTGTTCACAGAGTTGACGCTCACATCAAGTTTAATATCGAGCCGCGTGTTACAAGCCGTGAAAAAGGCGCGGCGTGAAGTAAAAGTGAAACGCCATCACAAAGCACTCATGCCTGGTTCCACCCACACTTCAGATCGAGGACGTGGAAAACGGCGCAAAAAGAAACTGTCGAATCAATTTAGAGTCAAAACGGCGGGGTGGGAAAATGACAATGGAGCTTACAGAAAATGGCACGGTTACAAAAGATATGAGTGATTCTAATTGGCTGCATTGTTGTGCTTTGATAGTCTTCAAAGTGCACTTTTCTTCTCTGCACTCCCGTGTTGTGCTGCAACCCCGGCCCATGATACACGTGCAATTTCAGCTAAGTGATTTTTTTTTTTTTGTCTGCTTTATATGCTCAGGTAGTCTTTCATTCAAGTAAAATTATGCAAAATTACACGACAGCCCTTCTTCTAAGTCTGGAACAGCATTTTTGGGGAGTGTCAAAGTCATTAACCTAAAAGAAAGAAACTTAATTTATTCGTCGTTTGCACGGAAGGTCACCCAAACAGCCCGGACGGCTTTACGCTTGAGGTTTATTTTGGACGAGGGAAAAAAAAAAAAGATGATTGACAAGCGACAGCTGGGACGGAGGATAACAGCGGGGTGAACACAGGTGTCAGTCACCATGCTCCGATGGAAAAGGAAAAAAACAAAAGCAGCGGTGAAGACACGACACTGTAATGTCTTTCAGCAAAGAAAGACTTTGTTCACAGTCAGAGACCAAAAACTCACTCAGTGTTGTTGGATTTGTAAAATAAGAAGGCGTTAACTATAAGTTCCGTTAACGGTGATTAATGATTAACGTCCTGATTCCTTTCCGTGGCGTGTGGAAATGTTCGGTTACTGTTGAGCCGCAAGCTGGAAAATAGCGAGCAGAAATGCACAATGAAAAGGGGACATGGTGTGAATCCATGATGTCTTGTCCTTTCGGTCCGAACCCAAAGCTCATGACCATAGATGAGGATGGGAATGTAGATCTTGTACCCGTGATATTGTCTTTTTGGTCCTAACCCAAAGCTCATGGCCATAGATGAGGATGGGAACGTAGATCTTGTACCCGTGATCTTGTCTTTTTGGTCCTAACCCAAAGCTCATGGCCATAGATGAGGATGGGAACGTAGATCCTCTACCCGTGATCGTGTGCTTTTGGTCCTAACCCAAGATGAGGATGGGAACGTAGATCTTATACCAGTGATCTTGTCCTTTCGGTCATAACCCAATGCTAATGACCATAGGTGAGGATGGGAACGTAGATCTTGTACCCGTGATCTTGTCCTTTTGGTCCTAACCCAAAGCTCATGACCATAGGTGAGGATGGGAACGTAGATCTGGTACCCGTGATCTTGTCCTTTTGGTCGTAACCCAAAGCTCATGACCATAGGTGAGGATGGGAACGTAGATCTTGTACCCGTGATCTTGTCCTTTTGGTCGTAACCCAAAGCTCATGGCCATAGATGAGGATGGGAACGTAGATCCTCTACCCGTGATCGTGTGCTTTTGGTCCTAACCCAAGATGAGGATGGGAACGTAGATCTTATACCAGTGATCTTGTCCTTTCGGTCATAACCCAATGCTAATGACCATAGGTGAGGATGGGAACGTAGATCTTGTACCCGTGATCTTGTCCTTTTGGTCCTAACCCAAAGCTCATGACCATAGGTGAGGATGGGAACGTAGATCTGGTACCCGTGATCTTGTCCTTTTGGTCGTAACCCAAAGCTCATGACCATAGGTGAGGATGGGAACGTAGATCTTGTACCCGTGATCTTGTCTTTTTGGTCCTAACCCAAAGCTCATGGCCATAGATGAGGATGGGAACGTAGATCCTCTACCCGTGATCGTGTGCTTTTGGTCCTAACCCAAGATGAGGATGGGAACGTAGATCTTATACCAGTGATCTTGTCCTTTCGGTCATAACCCAATGCTAATGACCATAGGTGAGGATGGGAACGTAGATCTTGTACCCGTGATCTTGTCCTTTTGGTCCTAACCCAAAGCTCATGACCATAGGTGAGGATGGGAACGTAGATCTGGTACCCGTGATCTTGTCCTTTCGGTCATAAACCAAAGCTCATAACCATAGGTGAGGATGGGAACGTAGATCTTGTACCCGTGATCTTGTCCTTTTGGTCGTAACCCAAAGCTCATGACCATAGATGAGGATGGGAACGTAGATCCTGTACCCGTGATCTTGTCCTTTCGGTCCTAACCAAAATCTCATGACCATAGGTAAGGATGGGAACGGAGATCTTGTACCCGTGATCTTGTCCTTTCGGTCATAACCCAAAGCTCATGGCTATAGATGAGGATGGGAACGTAGATCTTGTACCTGTGATCTTGTCCTTTTGGTCCTAACCCAAAGCTAATGACCATAGGTGAGGATAGGAACGTTGATCCTGTACCCGTGATCTTGTCCTTTTGGTCCTAACCCAAAGCTCATTACCATTGATGAGGATGGGAACGTAGATCTTGTACCCGTGATCTTGTCCTTTTGGTCCTAACCCAAAGCTCATGGCTATAGATAAGGATGGGAACGCAGATCCTGTACCCGTGATCTTGTCCTTTTGGTCTTAACCCAAAGCTTATGGCTATAGGTGAGGATGGGAACGTAGATCTTCTACCCGTGATCTTGTCCTTTTGGTCCTAACCCAAAGCTCATGACCATAGATGAGGATTGGAACGGAGATATTGTACCCGTAATCTTGTCCTTTTGGTCCTAACCCAGAGTTCATGACCATAGATGAGGATGGAACGTAGATCTTGTACCCATGATCTTGTCCTTTCGGTCATATCCCAAAGCTCATGGCTATAGATGAGGATGGGAACGTAGATCTTGTCCTTTTGGTCGTAACCCAAAGCTCATGACCATAGATGAGGATGGGAACGTAGATCTTGTACCCGTGATCTTGTCCTTTTGGTCGTAACCCAAAGCTCATGATCAGATGTGAGGATGGGAACGTAGATCTTGTACCCGTGATCTTGTCCTTTTGGTCGTAACCCAATGCTAATGACCATAGGTGAGGATTGGAACGTAGATCTTGTACCAGTGATCTTGTCCTTTTGGTCGTAACCCAAAGCTCATGATCAGAGGTGAGGATGGGAACGTAGATCGACCGGTAAATTTAGATTGTGGAGAGGCGGAGCCGATGGTCCGACGGAGCGGCGAGGAGTCGGAGACGACGACCGAGTGGAGAGGCGGGACGTGCCAAGAGCGACGCTACAAGCGACATCAGGTGCGGGAAACAATTAACGTATCTCTACTCAGCGTATAAAAAGGGGAGAAGGAGGAGAGAACGAGGCAGAAGGAGGAGGAGAGGAGCGACCGAGGAGCAAAAGCAACAAAGAGCGGACGACGACTCCAACGACGGCGGCTGAAAAGCTACCGAAGAGCGAGCAGTGGAGAAGGAGCTGCAAAGTGACCCGACCGCAGACAAGCTTGTTATTGAAAAATAAACGTGAGTCAAAAGCAATGTCCTTCCTTGGTGGTCAGTGGAACCCGCACGACGACGGCAAGAGACAGTCACTTTTCAGCTCCTTCTCCACTGCTCGCTTGCTTTTCAGCCGCCGTCGTCGTCATCGTCCGCTCTTTGTTACTTTCGCTCCTCAGTGGCTGCTGCGGGCTCTTCTCCTCTTTCTGCCTCGTTCTCTCCTCCTTCTCCCCTAATTGTCTCCCGGTGCGCGAGTCACGCACTCGATCTCACTTGTAGCGTCGCTCTCGGCACACCCCGCCACCTCGCCGCCATCTTGGGCCGGGTGTCCAGCGTGCCGTGCCGCTCCGTCGGCTCCGTCTCTCCACAGAGAGCTTTGCCTTCCGGCTCAGCTCCTTCTTCACCACAACGGATCGATACAGCATCCGCATTACTGAAGACGCCACACCGATCCGCCTGTCGATCTCACCATCCACTCTTCCCCCACTTGAACTCCTCCACTTGAGGCAATATCTCCTCCCCAATCTGGAGGTCTTGCCCTCGCTTTTCTCCTGAGCTTTCCTTCCAAGTTACGAAAGCAGTCAGAGTAACAATTTATATTTTTTTTGCAGGCAGTTTGTCCAGTGAAGTCGTCTCACGGCGACGGGCGGGAATATCACCTCGTCTTGTCGGGAGAACGACAAGACAAGACAATTCACACAATGTCTGTTTTTCTTTGTGCAATTCTGCTCGCTATTTTCCAGCTTGCGGCTCGACAGTAACCGAACATTTTCACATGCCACGGAATGAATCAGGACAAAATAAGACGGCGTTAACTATAAGTTCCATTAACGATGATTAATGATTAACGTCCTGATTACTTTCTGTGGCGTGTGGATATGTTCGGTTTGGTTTTGAAGTATTTTAAGGGGGTCAAAGACGCAAAAATGACATTTTTTAGGAAACTTTTGTTTTGGAGGGGTTTTTGCCAACTTCCTGTTGATTTTTGCTGAAGCATGTCAGTGTATGAAATTTTTCATGTCTCTACACATTCCTAACGGAAGTTACAAGCAGTTTTGTCTGTGTTTTTTACTAGGTGGCGCTAGAGGGCAATTTTGAGTTTTGGTTATTTGATTAGATCGCAATTTTCGCCGGTCCTGATGTGTGTGTTAAATTTGGTGAGTTTTGAAGTATGTTAAGAGGGTCAAATTACAGCTCAAAGAGGCGGCGGTATAAAAATAATAATAATTAAAGCTGCAAGCAGCGTTGGTCGGGTCCGCCTTTGGCCGCTGCCAAGCCCTGGTCTAAGTCAGACCTATGTAGAAGTCTTTGTTTCATGTTTCTACGACATTCCTAACAGAAGTTACAAGCAGTTTTGTCTGGGTTTTTTACTAGGGGGCGCTGGAGCGCAATTTTGACTTGTGGGGTTTGGTTTTTTTATTAGATGGCAATTTTCGCCAGTCCTGATGTGTGTGTAAAATTTGGTGAGTTTTGAAGCATGTTAAAGGGGTCAAATTACAGATCAGCGTTTCTGGATGTTGTTGATAAATGGCTTTCGCTTTGCATAGTAGAGCTTTAACTTGCACTTTGAAGTATTTTAAGGGGATCAAATTACAGCTCAAAGAGGCAAAAATGACATTTTTTAGGAAACTTTGCGCAGGGGTTCTTTGAAGCCGCGTAAAATCAAAACCGGATGTGTGTGCCAAGTTTGGTGAGTTTTGAAGCATTTTAAGGGGGTCAAATTACAGTTCAAAGAGGCAAAAATAGCACTTTTTGTGAACATTTTGTATTGAAGGGGTTTTTGCCAACTTTTTGTTGATTTTTGCCCGAGAAAGTAAAATTATGAATTGTAGGTCTAAGTCAGTTTACATAGAAGTTTTTTTTTCATGTCTCTACGACATTCCTAACAGAAGTTATGAGCAGTCTGTTGTTGTTGTTTTTTCCTAGGGGGCGCTAGCACACAATTTTCATTTTTGGGGTTTGGTTGCTTAATAACTTGGGAAAGTTTGCTATACCGATGTTTGTGTCAAATTTGGTGAGTTTTGAAGCATGTTAAGGGGGTCAAATTAGGGTGCGAAGGTGCGGAATAATAATAAAACACAGCAGTTTCAATAGGGTCCTTGGCCCATTACAAAAGCTGTGGACCCTAATAATAATTAAAGCTGCAAGCAGCGTTGGTCGGGTCCGCCTTTGGCCGCTGCCAAGCCCCGGTCCAAGTCAGACCTACATAGAGGTCTTTGTTTCATGTCTCTACGACATTCCTAACAGAAGTTACAAGCAGTTTTGTCTGGGTTTTTTCCTAGGGGGCGCTGGAGCGCAGTTTTGACTTTTGGGGTTCGTTTTTTTTATTAGATGGCAATTTTCGCCAGTCCTGATGTGTGTGTAAAATTTGGTGAGTTTTGAAGCATGTTAAGGGGATCAAATTACAGATCAGCGTTTCTGGATGTTGTTGATAAATGGCTTTCGCTTTGCATAGTAGAGCTTTAACTTGCACTTTGAAGCATTTTAAGGGGGTCAAATTACAGCTCAAAGAGGCAAAAATGACATTTTTAGGAAACTTTGCGCAGGGGTTCCTTGAAGGCGCGTAAAATCAAAACCGTAGCAGTAATCACAACTTTGTTGCATAGTTTTAATCAAAAGCGTTCAATCTCTCTCCTGTGCGAGTTTGAAGCCGAAACGACAAACACACTTGGAGGAGTTTACGTTTGAAAAAGGTGACGGGTTTTTACAAAACTTTTATTTTGAAGGGGTAATTTTTAACTTCCTGTTGATTTTTGCCGAAGGATGTCAATCATCTAAATGTAGGTCTAAGTGAGACCTACATAGAAGTTTTTGTTTCATGTCTTTCCGGCATTGCTACTGGAAGTTACAAGCAATTTTGTTTGTGTTTTCTTCCTAGGAGCAGTTTTTGCTGTGTTTTATTCAAAAATTGCGCTAGAGCGCATTTTTTTATTTTCGGGTTTAGTTTTTTCATTAGATCGCAATTTCTGCCAGTACTGATGTGTGTGCCAAGTTTGGTGAGTTTTGGAGCATTTTAAGGGGGTCAAATTACAGTTCAAAGAGGCAAAAATAGCATTTTTTGCGAAAATTTTGTATTGAAGGGGCTTTTGCCAACTTTTTGTTGATATTTGCCCGATTAAGTAAACTTATGAATTGTAGGTCTAAATCATTTCTACATAGAAGTTTTTGTTTCATGTCTCTACGACATTCCTAACGGAAGTTATGAGCAGTCTGTTGTTGTTTTTTTTCCTAGGGGGCGCTAGCGCGCAATTTTCATTTTTGGGGTTTGGTTGCTTAATAACTTGGGAAGGTTTGTGTCAAATTTGGTGAGTTTTGAAGCATGTTAAGGGGGTCAAATTAGGGTGCGAAGGTGCGGAATAATAATAAAACAGCAGTTTCTATAGGGTCCTTGGCCCATTGCAAAAGGGAGTCCTTTTGCAATGGGCCTGCGGACCCTAATAATAATTAAAGCTACAAGCAGCGTTGGTCGGGTCCGCCTTTGGCCGCTGCCAAGCCCTGGCCTAAGTCAGACCTACATAGAGGTCTTTGTTTCATGTCTCTACGACATTCCTAACAGAAGTCACAAGCAGTTTTGTCTGGGTTTTTTCCTAGGGGGCGCTGGAGCGCAATTTTGACTTTTGGTTTTTTTTTTTTTTTATTAGATGACAATTTTCGCCAGTCCTGATGTGTGTGTAAAATTTGGTGAGTTTTGAAGCATGTTAATGGGGTCAAATTACAGATCAGCGTTTCTGGATGTTGTTGATAAATGGCTTTCGCTTTGCATAGTAGAGCCTTAACAAGGACCCTAATAAAACCTTAGAAATACAATAGGGTCCTCTTTCCCAAAAGGACATTCCGTCCCTTACTACAAAGTTTGTAATACAGGTAAATAGTGGTGGAATTCAAGTGACACTGATGGGAAGAGAATGCAAAAAAAATGGGCTGTAATGGGATTTGCTGTGTGTGAGTTTCAAATATATTTAATACATAGATCCTATTTATGGCGGTGTTTATCCACATAGAAGACTGGCAAAATATCACCTCCGCCATTCACGCCCACTGCACTATTCCATATCTCGCCCTGTGCACACATTCCGTCACATGGATTGAGACGCGCTCATGGAGGAAGGAACACACAAATGCTTGGTGACATGTCAGGTTTGCACCTGCATGCACATCTGACACATGTGACAACCAGGAAAAGTCAATTTTAGCAGATGTACTATTCTCATATCTCGCCTTGCAATAATGAACTATTCATCACGTGTTTCTTAACACACAAAAAAAATATATTTTTTAGCTGTGGTTTGTATGATACAAACCCCGTTTCCATGTGAGTTGGGGAATTGTGTTAGATGTAAATATAAACAGAATACAATGATTTGCAAATCATTTTCAACCCATATTCAGTTGAATATGCTACAAAGACAACATATTTCTGATAAACTTTATATTTTTTTTGCAAATAATCATTAACTTTAGAATTTGATGCCTGCAACACGTGACAAAGAAGTTGGGACAGGTGGCAATACATACTGATAAAGTTGAGGAATGCTCATCAAACGCTTATTTGGAACATCCCACAGGTGTGCAGGCTGATTGGCAACAGGTGGGTGCCATGGTTGGGTATAAAAACAGCTTCCCCAAAAAAATGCTCAGTCTTTCACAAGAAAGGATGGGGCGAGGTACACCCCTTTGTCCACAACTGTGTGAGCAAATAGTCAAACGGTTTAAGAACAACGTTTCTCAAAGTGCAATTGCAAGAAATTTAGGGATTTCAACATCTACGGTCCGTAATATCATCAAAAAGTTCAGAGAATCTGGAGAAATCACTCCACGTAAGCAGCATGGCAGGAAACCAACATTGAATGACAGTGACCTTCCATCCCTCAGACGGCACTGTATCAAAAACCGACATCAATCTCTAAAGGATATCACCACATGGGCTCAGGAACACTTCAGAAAACCACTGTCACTAAATACAGTTGGTCGCTACATCTGTAAGTGCAAGTTAAAGCTCTACTATGCAAAGCGAAAACCATTTATCAACAACATCCAGAAACGCCGCCGGCTTCTCTGGGCCCGAGATCATTTAAGATGGACTGATGCAAAGTGGAAAAGTGTTCTGTGGTCTGACGAGTCCACATTTCAAATTGTTTTTGGAAATATTCGACATTGTTTCATCCAGACCAAAGGGGAAGTGAACCATCCAGACTGTTATCGACGCAAAGTTGAAAAGCCAGCATCTGTGATGGTATGGGGGTGCATTAGTGCCCAAGGCATGGGTAACTTACACATCTGTGAAGGCACCATTAATGCTGGAAGGTACATACAGGTTTTGGAACAACATATGCTGCCATCTAAGTGCCGTCTTTTTCATGGACGCCCCTGATTATTTCAGCAAGACAATGCCAAGCCACATTCAGCATGTTTTACAACAGCGTGGCTTCGTAAAAAAAGAGTGCGGGTACTTTCCTGGCCCGCCTGCAGTCTAGACCTGTCTCCCATGGAAAATGTGTGGTGCATTATGAAGCGTAAAATACGACAGCGGAGACCCCGGACTGTTGAACGACTGAAGCTCTACATAAAACAAGAATGGGAAAGAATTCCACTTTCAAAGCTTCAACAATTAGTTTCCTCAGTTCCCAAACGTTTATTGAGTGTTGTTAAAAGAAAAGGTGATGTAAGACAGTGGTGAACATGCCATTTCCCAACTACTTTGGCACCTGTTGCAGCCATGAAATTCTAAGTTAAGTATTATTTGCAAAAAATAATAATGAGAGCAGGCCCTAATTGCACTCTCTCTCCTGGTGCTAATGATGGGCGTGCGACTGGGCCATCAGGCGTCAGAGGCGTGGTTAAGAAGCCAAATGGCCTCATTGAGCCCACACAGCCGTCACCTGGAGGGACGGCGCTCAGACGGGGAACATAAACGCCTTCTCTGCCCGCCCACGCTGTGGACTGCCACTCACTTCCCCCCACAGACGCCAAGAGACTTTTAGCGCGGCATTGTCCTTCACTTCCCTCGTGCGGGCGCTCAGTTCTGTCTCAAACATGCAGGACTTGTGATGGCAGGCTGGGGGAGGAAACTAGTACCTTTTATTTAAATATGCACTATAGTTTTGTTCAGGATGTCCTTTATGGACTGGACTCACACTATTAAGTTAGATCCACTATGGACTAGACTCTCACTTTTATGTTGGATCCACTATGGACTGGACTCTCACACTATTATGTTAGATCCACTATGGACTGGACTCTCACACTATTATGTTAGATCCACTATGGACTGGACTCTCACTATTATGTTAGATCCACATTGAACTGGACTCTCACTATTATGTTAGATCCACTATGGACTGGACTCTCACTATTATGTTAGATCCACAATGGACTGGACTCTCACACTATTATGTTAGATCCACTATGGACTGGACTCTCACTATTATGTTAGACCCACTATGGACTGGACTCTCACTATTATGTTAGATCCACAATGGACTGGACTCTCACACTATTATGTTAGATCCACTATGGACTGGACTCTCACTATTATGTCAGATCCACTATGGACTGGACTCTCACTATTATGTTAGATCCACAATGGACTGGACTCTCACACTATTATGTTAGATCCACTATGGACTGGACTCTCACTATTATGTTAGACCCACTATGGACTGGACTCTCACTATTATGTTAGATCCACTATGGACTGGACTCTCACTATTATGTTAGATCCACTATGGACTGGACTCTCACTATTATGTTAGATCCACTATTGACTGGACTCTCACACTATTATGTTAGATCCACTATGGACTGGACTCTCACTATTATGTTAGATCCACTATGGACTGGACTCTCACTATTATGTTAGATCCACTACGGACTGGACTCTCATTATTATGTTAGATCCACTGTGGACTGGACTCTCACTATTATGTAAGATCCACTATGGACTGGACTCTCACTATTATGTTAGATCCACTATGGACTGGACTCTCACTATTATGTTAGATCCACTATGGACTGGACTCTCTCACTATTATGTTAGATCCACTATGGACTGGACTCTCACCATTATGTTGGATCCACTATGGACTGGACTCTCACACTATTATGTTAGATCCACAATGGACTGGACTCTCACTATTATGTTAGATCCACTATGGACTGGACTCTCACTATTATGTTGGATCCACTATGGACTGGACTCTCACACTATTATGTTAGATCCACTATGGACTGCACTCTCACTATTATGTTAGATCCACAATGGACTGGACTCTCACTATTATGTTGGATCCACAATGGACTGGACTCTCACTATTATGTTAGATCCACTATGGACTGGACTCTCACTATTATGTTGGATCCACTATGGACTGGTCTCTCACTGAATAAAAATAAAATAAAAATCTACCCAATCAAGTTAAACTTAAAAACACACCTAATAATTGCAGTGGATGACTTTATTTCAAACATGCTTAAGTTACAATAAAATATGTTTTCACAATGGCCCGCATTTGAAAAGGAGAAGAACTGGACCTCGTTCTACTACTGATCCGGAACACTGATAGTCGTGTCACTTCCTGTGTTGCAGGTGTTGAAGGGAGCAGGTGTGTTTGCCAAGGATCACCTGTTACATTTTACCATGAATGGATTAACGTGGACCTCGACTTAAAAGAGTTGAAAAACTTACTCGGGTGTTACCATTTAGTGGTCAATTGTACGGAATATGTACTATTATACAGCATTATTCACATGTGAGTAATATAAATACAGTCTATTATACAGCATTATTCACAGGTGAATAATATAAATATAATTATACAGCATTATTCACATGTGAATAACATAAATACACTCTATTATACAGCATTATTCACATGTGAATAATATAAATATAATTATACAGCATTATTCACATGTGAATAACATAAATACAGTCTATTATACAGCATTATTCACATGTGAATAATATAAATATAATTATACAGCATTATTCACATGTGAATAACATAAATACAGTCTATTATACAGCATTATTCACATGTGAATAATATAAATATAATTATACAGCATTTTTCATATGTGAATAACATAAATACAGTCAATTATACAGCATTATTCACATTTGAATAATATAAATACAGTCTATTATACAGCATTATTCACATGTGAATAATATTAATACAGTCTATTATACAGCATTATTCACATGTGAATAACATAAATACAGTCTATTATACAGCATTATTCACATGTGAATAATATAAATATAATTATACAGTATTATTCACATGTGAATAACATAAATACAGTCTATTATACAGCATTATTCACATGTGAATAATATAAATATAATTATACAGCATTTTTCATATGTGAATAACATAAATACAGTCAATTATACAGCATTATTCACATTTGAATAATATAAATACAGTCTATTATACAGCATTATTCACATGTGAATAATATAAATACAGTCTATTATACAGCATTATTCACAGGAGAATAATATAAATACAGTCTATTATAAGGCATTATTCACATGTGAATAATATTAATACAGTCTATTATACAGCATTATTCACATGTGAATAATATAAATATAGTTATACAGCATTATTCACATGTCAATAACATAAATACAGTCTATTATACAGCATTATTCACATGTGAATAATATAAATATGGTCTATTATGCAGCATTATTCACAAGTGAATATAAATACAGTCTATTATACAGCATTATTCACGAGTGAATTTAAATACAGTCTATTATACAGCATTATTCACATGTGAATAATATGAATGCAGTCTATTATACAGCATTACTCACTTGTGAATAATATAAATACAGTCTATTATACAGCATTATTCACACATGAATAATATAAATACAGTCTATTATACAGCATTATTCACATGTGAATAATATAAATATAATTATACAGCATTATTCACATGTCAATAACATAAATACAGTCTATTATACAGCATTATTCACATGTGAATAATATAAATATGGTCTATTATGCAGCATTATTCACAAGTGAATATAAATACAGTCTATTATACAGCATTATTCACATGTGAATAATATAAATACAGTCTATTATACAGCATTACTCACTTGTGAATAATATAAATACAGTCTATTATACAGCATTATTCACACATGAATAATATAAATACAGTCTATTATACAGCATTATTCACATGTGTATAACATAAATACAGTCTATTATACAGCATTATTCACATGTAAATAATATAAATACAATTATACAGCATTATTCACATGTGAATAACATAAATACAGTCAATTATACAGCATTATTCACATGTGAATTATATAAATACAGTCTATTATACAGCATTATTCACATGTGAATAATATAAATACAGTCCATTATACATTATTATTCACATATGAATAATATAAATACAGTCTATTATACAGCATTATTTACATGTGAATAATATAAATACAGTCTATTACAGACACAAAATATTTTGGGTATACAGAATTATGAAACGCGTCCACCAAAACAATGGAGTTGAAAATCCCTGCATTGAAGAATGAAAAAGTGTAAATAATGGATTGGTTTACTAGTGAATAAAAACACATTGTTCTACTTGTAAAGAGAACGGCATCATTTGTGCTTGCCTCATCAACTCAGTGACAGATGTGGAACATGGCCGCCTATTTGAGTGACTCCTGGTTCCCACTTGCAACCACGGAGCATGACGCCCAGCCACATCAATCCCATCAGCCCCTGATCAATTCATATTTAATGACCGCGCTCATCGTCTGGAAACAAGGAGCATTCTTTCATTACGCCTGCTGCTGCTCCACAACATCCATTTCTCCAAGGTAACAAGGTATCGACCACCGGCTGGGATGGCCGCTTGTGCTCGGGCGTGGAGCAGTGTGTGTGTGTGTGTGTGTGTGTGTGTGTGTGTGTGTGTGTGTGTGTGTGTGTGTAAGTGTGTGTGTCGTTGGGAGGGAATAAGAAGAGAGCACACACAACATTTATTTCTGCTGTCATGTATAATTTCAGCCTTTTTTGTGTGTTTAACACCCAATCTGTCACATCTTTCACCAGGTAGAGACACAACTAATCATCCTTCACCTTTTCAACATTTTCTTACATTACATTGACAGCCTCATTCATTTTTGTCCTCAAAATTCTACACACAATAACCAGGATGACGATGTGAAAAGGTGTTTTTTTTTTCATACTGCAAATTGAATTTAAAAAACTCATTCAGTCTTTGCTCAATACTTGAAGTGCTGGTTTTCATCCAGAATGTCTCTTTACATTGATGCATTCATGTTTCCCTCCATCGGGTTGGATGGAAGTGAAACCAATACTTACGTCCAACCAGATGGAGGGAAAGATGAACGCATCGATGTACAGAGACATCCTGGATGAAAACCAACACTTGCATCCAACCCGATGGAGGGAAAGATGATTGCATCAACGAACAGAGACATCCTGGATGAAAACCAACACTTCCAACCAACTTGATAGAGGGAAAGATGACTGCATCAATGTATAGAGACATCCTGGATGAAAACCAACACTTCCATCCAACCCATTGGAGGGAAAGATGAACGCATCAATGTACAGAGACATCCTGGATGAAAACCAACACTTCCATCCAACCTGATGGAGGAAAAGATGACTGCATCAACGTACAGAGACATCCTGGATGAAAACCAACACTTCCATCCAACCCGATGGCGGGAAAAATGAATGCATCAATGTACAGAAACATCCTGGATGAAAACCAACACTTCCATCCAACCCGATGGC
This sequence comes from Nerophis ophidion, assembly GCF_033978795.1. Taxonomy (NCBI): domain Eukaryota; kingdom Metazoa; phylum Chordata; class Actinopteri; order Syngnathiformes; family Syngnathidae; genus Nerophis; species Nerophis ophidion. Next base: position 44,115,206 of record NC_084626.1, read on the forward strand.
GGGAAAGATGAATGCATCAATGTAGAGAGACAACCTGGATGAAAACCAACACTTCCATCCAACCCGATGGAGGGAAAGATGACTGCATCAACGTACAGAGACATCATGGATGAAAACCAACACTTCCAGCCAACCCGATGGAGGGAAAGATGAACGCATCAATGTACAGAGACAACCTGGATGAAAAACCAACACCTCCTTCCAACCTGATGGACGGAAAGACGAATGAATCAATGTACAGAAACATCCTGGATGAAAACCAACACTTCCATCCAACCCGATGGAGGGAAAGATGAATGCATCAACGTAGAGAAACATCCTGGATGAAAACCAACACTTCCATCCAACCCGATGGAGGGAAAGATGAACGCATCGGTGTACAGAGACAACCTGGATGAAAAACCAACACCTCCTTCCAACCTGATGGATGGAAAGACGAATGCATCAATGTACAGAAACATCCTGGATGAAAACCAACACTTCCATCCAACCCGATGGAGGGAAAGATGAATGCATCAATGTACAAAGACATCCTTGATGAATACCAACATTTCCCACCCAACCTGATGGAGGGAAAGATGAATGCATCAATGTAGAGAGACAACCTGGATGAATATCAACATTTCCCACCCAACCTGATGGAGGGAAAGATGAATGCATCAATGTATAGAGACATCCTGGATGAAAACCAACACTTCCATCCAACCTGATGGAGGGAAAGATGAATGCATCAACGTACAGAGACATCGTGGATGAAAACCAACACTTCCGTCCAACCCGATGGTGGTAAAGATGAATGCATCAATCTACAGAGACATCCTGGATGAAAACCAACACTTCCATCTAACCTGATGGAGGGAAATATGAATGCATCAATGTACAGAGACATCCTGGATGAAAACCAACACTTCCTTGTATAGACCATTTAAGCATTTTCATCCATCCATCCATTCTCCACCGCTTATTCCCTTTGGGGTCGCGGGGGGCGCTGGTGCCTATCTCAGCTACAATCGGGCGGAAGGCGGGCTACACCCTGGACAAGTTGCCACCTCATCGCAAGTATATCAAGTATTTTAATTTTTAATACATTTGCAAAATATTTCACATTGTCATTATGGGGTGTTGTGTGTAGAATTATGTGGACAAAAATGTATTTACTCCATTTTGGAATAAGGCTGTGACTGTCAGGAACTGCCGGCGACAAACCCCCAAAATGCACAGGAAAACATGACTTTAATGTTTAAAAAAATAGTGCAACAGGTAAGTGCACATGCAGGGGAAACAGGACAACAGGTTACGGGATACAATTGTCGAGCCCTGACTGAAGGGCGAGGCAGGCGTAAACAGCAGCCTGATTGGCAACTGCAACCAGGTGTGCCAGGCTACCAATCAGGGACAAGTGAGGGGAAACTAGAGCTCAGGGGGACATTCAGGAAATGAAAACAAAATAAGAGCGCTGACAGGAAGTAAACAAAAACACAGAGGACAACCCAAACTGTCAGTAAGAGCCTGACAATAACATAACATGGAAAAAGTGAAGCGCTGTGAATACTTCACAGATGCAATATTGCCAGTAGTCTGTATGTTGCTATATGGAGTGTGTTCTACAGCAACTATTGTCTACAAACATTTCATAGTCAGCGGGTATTGAACTCGATGGCGTGGAAAGGGATTAGCTTGGTTGGCTTTGAGTAATGGAGTTGACATGATGCATCAGAGGGGAAGGTATTGGTGTGCCTTCACCCGGAGCTACAAAGCTGGGGGATGTTGAACAACTACTCTGAACTCAAATCTGCACGCTCAATAAGAGCAATAACTGCAGCTTAACAATACAATATTGCAACGATTGCATGCAACTGCAATAAGACTGCAGTCTGAAAGTATAAAGAGAGTCCTGAGATACTTCACAAGTTGTGTTTACTTTGTCATTGATCTAAGAGCTCTTAATTGGACTAGTTACTCATTTGGCCCCAGTGGTCCCAGCAGCACACAACTTGAACTGTGCACTAGAACACACACACACACACACACACACTGATCAGACTTACTGGGGACCCTGGGGAAAACGAGTTAATATGGTTCATGGGGACCAAATTTAAATCATTTTGCATAATTTACACATATTTGTTCGTGACTACTGAGGACCATCTAAAAAAATAAATAAATATGACATGATCCTCAGAATACAGCACTACAGTTGTCCTCTTATCACTTAGGCATCTTTAGAATGGATCTGACTATCATTTACAAAGGTTTCCCTTTAGAGGACCTCTTTTTTTGTCCCCATAACGTCAGAGGTCCCCATAAGGTGACTGTGTAAACAGGGCGATGTCCTCATTAAGTCAGCATTGCCATAACACACACACACACACACACACACACACACACACACACACACACACACACACACACACACACACACACTGGTTATTATTTGGAATGGGAACTAAGTTGTTCATGACTTGTGGGGACCAGCCTTTCTACAGGTTGTGGAGGCCTAAGAAAAAAAAGGTAAAATTTCCACTGCCCAGTCAGCTCATACACGTTTTTAAATCTCTGGATTGATGAGGTAATGTGCTGATCAGACTTACTGGGGACTCTGGGGAAAACGAGTTAATATGGTTCATGGGGACCACATTTAAATCATTTTGCATAATTTACACACATTTGTTCGTGACTACTGAGGACCATCTAAAAAAATAAATAAATATGACATGATCCTCAGAATACAGAACTACAGCTGTCGTCTTATCACTTAGGCATCTTCAGAATGGATCTGACTATCATTTAAAAAGGTTTCCCTTTAGGGGACCTCTTTTTTTGTCCCCATGCCGTCAGAGGTCCCCATAAGGTGACTGTGTAAACAGAGCGATGTCCTCATTAAGTCAGCATTGCCATAACACACACACACATACACACTGGTTATTATTTGGAATGGGAACCAAGTTGTTGTTCAGGACTTGTGGGGACCACCCTTTCTACAGGTTGTGGAGGCATAAAAAAAAAATGGGTAAAATGTCCACTGCCCAGTTAGCTCATACACGTCTTTAAATCTCTGGATTGATGAAGTAATGTGCTGATCAGACTTACTGGGGACCCTGGGGAAAACGAGTTAATATGGTTCATGGGGACCACATTTAAATCATTTTGCATAATTTACACACATTTGTTCGTGACTACTGAGGACCATCTAAAAAAATAAATAAATATGACATGATCCTCAGAATACAGAACTACAGCTGTCGTCTTATCACTTAGGCATCTTCAGAATGGATCTGACTATCATTTAAAAAGGTTTCCCTTTAGGGGACCTCTTTTTTTGTCCCCATGCCGTCAGAGGTCCCCATAAGGTGACTGTGTAAACAGAGCGATGTCCTCATTAAGTCAGCATTCCCATAACACACACACACATACACACTGGTTATTATTTGGAATGGGAACCAAGTTTTTGATCAGGACTTGTGGGGACCAACCTTTCTACAGGTTGTGGATGCATTAAAAAAAAAAAAGGTAAAAGGTCCACTGCCCAGTTAGCTCATACACGTCTTTAAATCTCTGGATTGATGAAGTAATGTGCTGATCAGACTTACTGGGGACTCTGGGGAAAACGAGTTAATATGGTTCATGGGGACCAAATTTAAATCATTTTGCATAATTTACACATATTTGTTCGTGACTACTGAGGACCATCTAAAAAAATAAATAAATATGACATGATCCTCAGAATACAGCACTACAGTTGTCCTCTTATCACTTAGGCATCTTTAGAATGGATCTGACTATCATTTACAAAGGTTTCCCTTTACAGGACCTCTTTTTTTGTCCCCATAACGTCAGAGGTCCCCATAAGGTGACTGTGTAAACAGAGCGATGTCCTCATTAAGTCAGCATTCCCATAACACACAAACACACACACACACACACACACACACACACACACACACACACACACACAGGTTATTATTTGGAATGGGAACTAAGTTGTTGTTCATGACTTGTGGGGACCAGCCTTTCTACAGGTTGTGGAGGCCTAAGAAAAAAAAGGTAAAATTTCCACTGCCCAGTCAGCTCATACACGTCTTTAAATCTCTGGATTGATGAGGTAATGTGCTGATCAGACTTACTGGGGACTCTGGGGAAAACGAGTTAATATGGTTCATGGGGACCACATTTAAATCATTTTGCATAATTTACACACATTTGTTCGTGACTACTGAGGACCATTTAAAAATATATATATATATGACCTGATCCTAAGAATACAACACTACAGATGTCATCTTATCACTTAGGCATCTTCAGAATGGATCTGACTATCGTTTAAAAAGGTTTACCTTGAGGGGGACCTCTTTTTTTGTCCCCATAACGTCAGATGTCCCCATAAGGTGACTGTGTAAACAGAGCGATGTCCTCATTAAGTCAGCATTGCCATAACACACACACACACACACACACATTTGTGTATTTCCTACCTTCTTGAGACCTCAGAAAAAATGCCTACTTCCTTAGGACCACCCTTTATAGATATATAAAGATGTGTATTTATAACATTAACAATATATACACAGGGTTTCCCGCAGCGCTTTGTTGTTAAGGCGGATGCCTTAACAACAACGGGCCACGCCTAAACTATAGCCAAAAAAAAAAAAAAAAGTTTTTTGTTTTTTTTGTCGGGCGATGTAGACGTCCATATCAGCTGTTCAGATTTATTTTACAAAAGAGAAATGTAGGACACTTCTCTTGTTGCCCTATTTTTATTTGACTTTATTAAATGTACAGTATTTATATTATCATTTGGCGCTAATCTAAAGTCTTAACAAGCTGCTACGCTTCGTACTGCCTGTGCCTCTGTCAGTACGTCTCTGCAGCACCCAGCATTGTGCCACCCACACAACCATCTGATTGGTTACACGCAGAGCGGTAACAGCCAATCAGCAGTGAGTATTCAGAGCGCATGGAGTCAGGCAGGTAGAGAGGAGAGACGGTGCAGGTTAGCAGAAAGGTGTTCAGCAGGTGAGCATAATGCAGCGGACTCTCCCCAAATGATAATAAACACCTCCCAGTCAACTACTAGTAACATCACTATGACCCCCTTGACATGATGTTAAATGAATAGTTTCTGTCTCTGATAATGTATGTAATAATGTAAGTGCATCATAAAGCCTACATGAACTCCATGGTGTTCAGGGATGAATAGTCTCTCCTATTGCTATTGTAATATTTTTTCAGCTATTGTTACATTAATAATTAGTAATGTTGCAGCCTAGTTTTGAATGGCAGGGTCCCTACTATCCCATATTGATAAAAGTATAACATTTACATAATAAAAATCAACTACAGGCTTCCCAAATGCTGTAATAAATTAAGCATAATGAGTTGAGCATATGTCAGCATGTGGTTTTTCAAACTCTTATTGCAAATGCTTATTTACAGTGTCATTAATTTGACTTGGCAATTTTGTCTTATTCAGTCAATATTTACTAAGTCAAAATAATGCCATACTTAGTATCTCAAGAAAATATGACTTTTTTGTGCTTTGTTTTTACTTTAGGTAAAAAAAAATATACATCCTATATCGCCACCGGGCGACGCCCCATTGCCCCTGAAGAGACACCACCTTAACTAAACACTGTAAACCTAGATTTTGGGCAGTATTATATTAAAAGTCGTCATTTTACTCAATGCAAGTCAACATTTGGGCAATTTTATGATAAAAGTTGGAATTTTGCTCAATAACAGTCGCAGTTTTACAAGAAAAGCTTAACATTTTGGCAATTTCATGAAAACAGTTCTCGACAAAAGTCATGATTTTATGAGAAAACTAACATTTTGGCAATATTATAACAATAATCCGAAGGAGGAATAGTGTGGTTTTCGTCCTGGTTGTGGAACTGTGGACCATCTCGGCAGGGTCCTTGAGGGTGCATGGGAGTTTGCCCAACCGGTCTACATGTGCTTTGTGGACTTGGAGAAGGCATTTGACCGTGTCCCTAGGGAAGTCCTGTAGGGAGTGCTCAGAGAGTATGGGGTATCGGACTGTCTGATTGTGGCGGTCCGCTCCCTGTATGATCAGTGCCAGAGCTTGGTCCGCATTGTAAGTAAGTCGGACACGTTTCCAGTGAGGGTTAGACTCCGCCAAGGCTGTCCTTTGTCACCGATTCTGTTCAGAACTTTTATGGACAGAATTTCTGGGCACAGTCAGGGTGTTGAGGAGATCCGGTTAGGTGGCTGCAGGATTAGGTCTCTGCTTTTTGCAGATGATGTGGTCCTGATGGCTTCAACTGGCCGGGATCTTCAGCTCTCACTGGATCGGTTCGCAGCCGAGTGTGAAGCGAATGGGATGAGAATCAGCACCTCCAAGTCCGAGTCCATAGTTCTCGCCCGGAAAAAGGTGAAGTGCCATCTCCGGGTTGGGGAGGAGACCCTGCCCCAAGTGGAGGAGTTCCAGTACCTCGGAGTCTTGTTCACGAATGAGAGAAGAGTGGATCGTGAGATCGACAGGCGGATCGGTGCGGCGTCTTCAGTAATGCGGACGCTGTATCGATCTGTTGTGGTGAAGAAGGAGCTGAGCCGGAAGGCAAAGCTCTCAATTTACCGGTCGATCTACGTTCCCATCCTCACCTATGGTCATGAGCTTTGGGTCATGACCGAAAGGACAAATTCACCGGTACAAGCGGCCCAAATGAGTTTCCTCCGCTGGGTGGCGGGTCTCTCCCTTAGAGATAGGGTGAGAAGCTCTGCCAGCTCAAAGTAAATCCGCTGCTCCTCCACATCGAGAGGACCCAAATGAGGTGGTTCGGGCATCTGGTCAGGATGCCACCCGAACACCTCCAACCGGTAGGAGGCCACGGGGAAGACCCAGGACACGTTGGGTAGAGTATGTCTCCCGGCTGGCCTGTGAACACCTCAGAATCCCCCAGGAGGAGATGGACGAAGTGGCTGGGGAGAGGGAAGTCTGGGCTTCCCTGCTTAGGCTGCTGCCCCCGCGACCCGACCTCGGAAAAGCCGAAGATGGATGGATAGATAATCCAAATTTCACTGAATTTTTTTTTACTATTTTACACAAAAATTGGCAATATTGTGATAAGTCAGAATTTTATATGAAAAATGTCACCATTTTGCATTAAAAAAGTATAATTTTACATTAAAAAAATTATTTAACGAGAAAATATTGCAATATTACAGAAACAGAAATATGACAAATTAATCCCAATTTTATAAGAAAAAAAGTCGACACATTGTGCGAAAAAGACTACTTTTAGTTTATTTATTTATTTTTTAGTAATTGGGTTTTAATCTTCATTATTTACTTTATTACTGTATGTATCTATATAAAAACATTTTTTATTAATTTTGGCCAAAGGGGGCGCATTTCATACACTTACACACACTTGTTATTTCATATGGTGACCAGAGGGGGAGCACTTTTATAACCGACACAGTCAATTTGAAAAATCCCTCCTTTTTGGGACCACCCTCATTTTGACCAGCAGAGGTGCAAATGAGACATTCTCTATTAGATGCAATGTTAATGGGATCATGATTTATGTCATCACTTCTTCACACCTCCTCATATGGAAGATACTTTTCCTTCCTCATGTCTCAAGAAGGCTGGAAATACAAGAACACACACACACGCACACACACAGACAGACAGATGTTTGATGCCCGCAGCTGGCGAGCGTATGCCACAGGAGTGTGTGCGTGGTAAATAAACCCAGCATGAGGGGACACGTCCAGACACACGGGAGACATCTTCTCAGGCTAATCAACTATTAATGCTGTTTGGAAAACGCAAACATTTTCGGGGTCTCCTCTGCAGAGGCTAAAAAGAGACACACACACACAACTTATTTTTACGTCTCGTGACGTCCCAAGGCTGAGAAGTTTGTACAAAAGGAGGCCAGAAGAAGAGTCTGATAAAAAGGAGTGTAGCTACTCCACTACACCCGGCGATGGACAATAACTAAATAAAATGGAGCATAAAAATATGTTTTTGCAAAGCAGCAATAATAATCCGCAAAAAATGTGCCGTTGTTGAGTCTGTACTGTCTCGAGCGCGGCAGAGTAACCGTGTAATACTCTTCCATATCAGTAGGTGGCAGCAGGGAGCTCATTTCTTCATAGATGTCGGGAACATGGGTACTTGTATAGCGCTTTTCTACCCCTTTTTAGGGAGCCCAAAGCACTTTGACAGTATTTCCACATTCACACACTGAGGGAGGGAGCTGCCATGCAAGGCGCTCACCAGGTACCCATCAGGAGCAAGGGTGAAGTGTCTTGCTCAAGGACACAATGGACGTGACTAGGAGGGTAGAGGGTGGGAATTGAACCAGTAACCCTCAGGTTGCTGGCACAGCCACTCTCCCAACTTCGCCACGATGTCCCCCCCTGGACAAGTCACCACTTCATCACAGCACTGAAATTCTAGTATTTGTTTATATATATATATACTTGACATTCAGTGACTGCAATGAGGTGGCGACTTGTCCAGGGTGTACACCGCCTTCCGCCCGATGGTAGCCAATAGGCACCAGCGCCCCCCGCAACCCCAAAGGGAATAGGCGGTAGAAAAAGGATGGACATTCAGTGAATTCTAGCTATATATATATATATATATTTATTTTATTATTAATTTATAAATAAATTGAAAAAATACTTGAATTTCATCCATTCTTCCATCCGTTTTCTACTGCTTATTCCTTTTGGGGTCACTGGTGCCTATCTCAGCTACAATTGGACGGAAGGGGGATTACACCCTGGACAAGTGGCCACCTCATCACAGATGGACAGACCACATTCACACACTAGGGACCATTTAGTGTTGCCAATCAACTTATCCCCAGGTACATATTTTTGGATGTGGGAGGGGCCTATCCCCAGGTGCATGTCTTTGGAGGTGGGAGGGGCCTATCCTTAGGTGCATGTTTTTGGAGGTGGGAGGGGCCTATCCCCAGGTGCATGTCTTTGGAGGTGGGCGGGGCTTACCCCCAGGTGCATGTCTTTGGAGCCGGAGTACCCAGAGGGAACCCACGCAGTCACACAGAAAGATCCCGAGCCGGTATTTAACTCGGGACTACTCGGGACCTTCGTATTGTGAGGCACATGCACTAACCCCTGGGCCACCGTGCTGTCCTTACTTGAATTTCAGTGTTCATTTATTTCCACACATAAAAGTCTGATCGACAAAATGTGCAGGCAGCATAGTCCTTCCCCTTCGAGCTGTCCTAGATGAACTGAAATGTTTTTTTTCCAATCATTTAGTAACTCGAAAGCCCACTTCTTCTTACTCGTCGTCGCCAAGTCTCTTCTTCGTTCTTCTGCTTCGTCTCTGTTAAGTTGCTTGGACATTACTACTTGCCGTAGTTTTGAAGCAATGCATGATGGGAATGCGGATGTTGTGTGTCAGTGTATTAACGTGCTGGCTGGAATAAACACCCGGACCTATGGATAACGGAGAAATATACATTATAATAGTCTGCTTTTCAGGTGAGAGAGGAAGCAAAAGGCACGCCCCAAATATTGTTGTCACAGTTGAAATCAGGAGAAAGGCCAGCACGGTGGAAGAGGGGTGTGACAGTACCTCACTGTCGAGCGGGTTCCATGGACCATCAAGGAAGGACATGGCTTTAGCAGGTTTGACTTTCGTTTATTTTTTCAAATAAAGTGTTTTTCGCGTCATCGCTCCCACTGCTCGCTCCTCCGTCTTGCTCTCTCTCGCTTTCGCTCCTCATCCACTGCTTCAGGCCCTCCGACTCCTGCCCCAATCCCTCCTCCTTCTCCCCTTTTATACATCGTGGGGAGAAATGATCGTGTCCAGGTGCGTGACTCACACACCTGATCTCGCCTGCGGCGTCGCTCCCGGCACGCCCCGCCTCGCCACTCGCTCGAATTTTCCGCCTCCTCTCCGCTATCTTGGGCCGGGCCCCAGCGTGTCCTGCCGCTCTGTCGGACCGTCGGCTCCGCCTCTCCACAAGGGGTTAGTGAGTCTGCCTCACAATTCCTTATCCTGAGTAGTCCTGGATTCAATACCGGGCCCGGAATCTTTATGTGTAGAGTTTGCATGTTCTCCCTGTGGGTTCTCTCCGGGTATTCCAGCTTCCTTCCAACTCCAAAGACATGCACCTGGGTATAAGCCCCTCCCACCTCCAAAGACATGCACCTGGGGATAGGCCCCTCCCACCTCCAAAGACATGCACCTGGGAATAAGCCCCTCCCACCTCCAAAGACATGCACCTGGGGATAAGCCCCTCCCACTTCCAAAGACATGCACCTGGGGATAGGCTCCTCCCACCTCCAAAGACATGCACCTGGGGATAGGCCCCTCCCACCTCCAAAGACATGCACCTGGGGATAGGCCCCTCCCACCTCCAAAGACATACACCTGGGGATAGACCCCTCCCACCTCCAAAGACATGCACCTGGGGATAGGTTGATTGGCAACACTAAATGGTCCCTAGTGTGTGAATGTTGTCTATCTGTGTTGGCCCTGTGATGATGTGGCGACTTGTCCAGGGTGTACTCCGCCTCCCGCCCGATTGTAGCTGAGATAGGCACCAGCACCCCCCCGCAACTCCAAAGGGAATAAGCGGTAGAAAATAGATGGATGGATGCTTGCCCTGGGAGATTTTCGGGAGGGGTACTGAAACTCGGGAGTCTCCCGGGAAAATCGGTAATTATGCCTCAAATTTAATAATAAAAAAAAAAAATCACTGAACACCAACAAAAGGAACTATTTGATGCTTTATTTCAAGCACAATTGTATGTTTTTTAGCTCCAGTGGAATCCAATTGCAAGGACAGAAGACATGAACCAGTCCCTCCCTGATCCAACACCTCATTCAACCAGTTAAGGCTCTTGAAACAGGAAGGAAATCTAGCCCCAAAAATATGTTTGACTATACCAAACATCAGAACTGAGGGGGAAAAAAAAAAAAATCAACATTTCACTTGAAAACCACAGAACATGAAAAAAGGCACAGGTTGGCATTAAAACATAAAATACTTTTAGAAACAGTAGTGTAAAAAGTGATATTGCCGTGCCCCGTTTTCAATGAGAAGAATCATAGCTGTGTTAGTGTTAAAAGTGATACAACAGCAGCCTCTAGTGGTGAGTAGTCATAGCCAAGCTCTAGTCAGTGCAAAAATACTGCGTCATTCCCAAGTGTCATCATTAAATACATTGCTAAAAATGCCTTTCTACACAACACAATGAATATGTCGTTTGAAAGCTATAAAAAATGTGTTCCAGCACGATGACCAAGCATCCCACGCCTTCCCCTTTTTATTTCTCCCTTCCGCCCAGCGCCGTCTCCCATAATTGCCATCATGGATGCTGTGGTGAGAACCACAGATTCCTCCGTGGAGGACGGTAATTGTCCAGCACGCGAGACGAGGTACTTAGGATGGGTGGACTGTGCGGTTGCTTGGTCATCAAAGCACTGACGCCGCTTAAGAACATCTTAGCAGATAGCATAGTTTTGGTCCAGAAACTGATTAGTAATCACAGATATAAATATTCTTCATGTGCACGGATTCTCTTGGGTTAGGGAAAAAAAAAAGTGGAAAAGTACATTAATCATGCAGAAATTGCACATTAGTTTGACTCGTATATGCGTAGAAACGGAGCTTATTATTGCAGCTCATCAAACATTATGACCGTCTCACTCAATTCCAGTTAATTCAGCTGTGGAGACTCGAAAAAGTTTCCACGGGCGTTAGCAGATCCTTTGCTCTTGCTTGTGAATCTGTAAGATGTAGTCGGGAGAGGACAAAGAGGATGGTTATTTTGAGGCGTGTACACGGTCCCACTTGGTGGCCATCTATGAATGCCATTAAGTAAACACAATTAAAATAAAGTTAAAGTACCAATGACTGTCACACACACACTGGGGGTGGGGAAATTATTGTCTGCATGTGACCCATCACCCTTGATCTCCCCCTGGGAGGTGAGGGGAGGAGTGAGCAGCAGCGGTGGCCGCAACCTGGAATCATTTTTGGTGATTTAACCCCCAATTTCAAGCAGGGAGGTAATAGCTCCCATTTTTATAGTCTTTGGTTGGCGATATATCTCATTATTTTTAGGCCATGTCACGATACACATCTCGATGTTTTGCCTTACTGTAGCCTGGAATGAACACTTGATGCATATAATCACAGCAGTAGGATGATTCTATGTGTCTACATTAAAACATTCTTCTTCATACTGCATTAATATACGCTACTTTTAAACTTTCATGCAGAGAGGGAAATCGCAACTATCGTATTTCCTTGAATTGGCGCCGGCTATATAGTATGCGCCTGCCTAGAATTACTGCCGGGTCAAACTTGTTTCGCAAAATATTATTTTTATTAGCCCATGTCTAGAATTTCCGCCGGGTCAAACTCGTCACGTCACGAGTGACACTTCACCGGTCATCATTTTCAAAATGGAGGAGGCTGATTTCAATCATTTGAAATTGCTTAAAGGGAAGAAGATTAAGAGCTATTCAGTAGGATTTAAAGGTCCAAGCTATTGAATATGCTAAAAAAAAAACAGTAAGCAGCTATGTTTTATTAATATACCGTAGCTGTGTGTGTCAAATATGAGTCATTAAATGACTCCCGCCTCCTGGTGGTAGAGGGCGCTAGTGATCCTTCTTGCGACTACTCGGCTGCAGAAGAAGTGACAACAAGCGTTTGTTAATTTTTTCCTCTCGTTTGCACTTTTAACATGGAGGATTACATATCTAAAATAAAACCGTTTTCTAAACTGGACTTTCAATCGAAGCAGGAGGTAATAAAGGAAGATCTCCATCCAGACAGAGAAACTTTTAAAACTGAAGAAAGATAAGGAACAAGTTATCGATGCTTTTGATCAGAAGGAGCTGCGCATGGACTTCATTTATAAGTAAAGGTAAGACCATAATAGTGAAGTGAAGTGAATTATATTTATATAGCGCTTTTCTCAAGTGACTCAAAGCGCTTTACATAGTGAAACCCAATATCTAAGTTACATTTGAACCAGTGTGGGTGGCACTGGGAGCAGGTGGGTAAAGTGTCTTGCCCAAGGACACAACGGCAGTGACTAGGATGGCAGAAGCGGGAATCGAACCTGCAACCCTCAAGTTGCTGGCACGGCCACTCTACCAACCGAGCTATGCCGTTGTTTTTATTAAATCTGCTTTTCATGCTGGTGTCCTTACATCACTCTCAAATTTACCGCATGCCTTTGGTAAGTGCCGGAGTGAGAAGAGGTTTTAAATTAATTAGCGCCCCGGCGGCAATTCAAGGAAATACGGTTAAGTCCATTTACCAAAAATGTATTTATTAAACAGTTATTAAGCAGTGGCACAAACATTCATGTCATTTCAAAACAGAAAGTGCAAGATGGTCAGAGACATTTTGAAACAAGCTATGAGTGCACTTTTGTGCATGATGTCACTAAGATGACATATCAAAACAACACTAAATTAAAGTGCACTTTTTGTACAGAACGTCACTACAATAGTTTAAAACAAATAAAGTGCACTTTTGTGCATGATGTCACACAATATTCAAAGGATTGGACCTTCAATCCTACTGAATAGCTCTTAATCTTCTTCCCTTTAAGCAATTTCAAATGATTGAAATCAGCCTCCTCCATTTTGAAAATGATGACAGGTGAAGTGTCACTTGTCACGTGGCGAGTTTGACACGGCGGAAATCCTAGGATTATGCTAATTATTTGGCGAAACGAGTTTGACCCGGCGTTAATCCTGATCCCGCGGTAATGCTAAGCATGCGCTAATTATTTTGCAAAACGAGTAGTAATTCTAGGCAGGCGCATACTATATACCCGGCGGCAATTCAAGGAAATTTGGTAATAATGTGTTCATTCCATGACTGTATATCAGAATCGGTAATTAAGAGTTGGACGATATCGTAACATCGGCAAAAAAGCCATTATTGGACACCTCTAGTTTAAATCTTTAAAAAAAAAAATGTTCTTACAATTATATAAATCCACCTTATCCCATTTGAAATATGTTTTCATGCTCACTTATATATTTGCCTTCAAACCTTTCAAAATACGCCCAAATCTTCACTGATGCAGGTAAACGCCTAATGGGACTGGAGGCTGAAACCTGGAAGGGCCTTGAGGTCAATAGCACGATTTACGGGTAAAAAAAACCTCTTAAAAAGTGCACAGCAAATGCACATTCTAACAGACATTACCTTTAAATGCTCAGGCTGTCACGTATGCAACAAAACAGGAATGTATATTATTCCCTTTAACAATCTTACACTGTGAAGTAGTCACATTACATATTCCTTACCGTTATAATAAAGTCAAAAGTGGCAAAAATCTATCAACCAACAAGCACGTATACAAAGAAATGCCTCCTGTCAAATAAACACCTTGTACTAATGTCTACAGTGGAGTACACAAACACTTACAAACACTCCCTCTGAGGAAACAAATATATTAAAGAATATTGTGCAGCGTGGCTGCTGGCAAATTGTGTACATGCACATAATATGATGACTAATAGCCTTTTTTCCACTGTGGCTGCCGGAGAGCTGGTTCAGAGCAGGTTTTGAGTGCTTTTGTTTCCCATTATCAAGGTTCCACAGGGATCCCGAACTGGAGCGTTGGTTTAACGTTTGGCTCCAAAAGCTTGCTGGGCAGAGAGGCATAAAGAATTGCTGGATACTGTATATTATATCGATATATCGCGGGTTTGTCTCTGTGCGATATAGAAAATGACTATATCGTGGTATTGCGAGTATACGTTCTCACGCAGTTGCTTTTAGCTGTGGGCAGGGAGAGCATGTCCCAAATTCCAAGCTGTTGTTTTGAGGCATGTTAAAAAAAATAATGCACTTTATGACTTCAATAATAAATATGGCAGTGCCATGTAGTAATTTTTTTTTCCATAACTTGATTTATTTTGGAAAACCTTGTTACAGCGTTTAATGCAGGGCTGTCAAACTCAAATACAGAGTGGGCCAAAATTTTAAACGGAACAAAGCCGCGGGCCAAAGTTGAACAAATGAACCTTTTAATAGTGTGTGAATGTGAGTGTGAATGTTGTCTGTCTATCTGTGTTGGCCCTGCGATGAGGTGGCGACTTGTCCAGGGTGTACCCCGCCTTCCGCCCGATTGTAGCTGAGATAGGCGCCAGCACCCCCCGCTACCCCAAAAAGGGAATAAGCGGTAGAAAATGGATGGATGGATAGGGACCCAAACAAGTTTTGCATTAAATATTGAACAAGCAAGGCTTATATAACTTCGGTGACATGCAAAATCCAGTTTCAAATAATAATAATAATAATTAAAAAAATATCAATGGCATCCATCCATTTTCTAACGCTTATTCCCTTTTGGGGATGCGGGGGGCGCTGGCGCCTATCTCAGCTACAGTCGGGCGGAAGGCGGGGTACACCCTGGACAAGTCGCCACCTCATAGCAGGGCCAACACAATGGCATATCAAATACAAATAAAATAAATAAAAATGTTATGCCTTTTTTTCTATTTGGAATCTTCTGAGGTAAATATACATTTTTCTCCACAGGCTATAATAATAAATTTGAAAATAAAATTACAATAATGAATGAACCAAACATTCAGGCCTTGAAGTAGCAAGAGAAAATGCATGAATTAAACGTTAATTATTGGTCAGTTAGCTGGAAGTTTCCCGGAAGAGTTAGTGCTGCAAGGGTTTCCGGGTATTTGTTCTGTTGTGTTACGGTGCGGATGTTCACCCGAAATGTGTTTGTCATTCTTTTTTGGTGTGGGTTCACAGTGTGGCGCATATTTGTAACAGTGCTAAAGTTGTTTATACGGCCACCCTCAGTGTGACCTGTATGGCTGTTCACCAAGTATGCTGTGCATTCACTTGTGTGTGTGTGTGTGTGTGTGTGTGTGTGTGTGTGTGTGTGTGTGTGTGTGTGTGTGTGTGTGTGTAAAAGCCACAAATATAATGTGACACGCTGTTAGTATGGAGGAAAAGCGGACGTGACGACAGGTTGTAGAGAACGCTAAAGGCAGTGCCTTAAGTGCACGCCCCCAATATAGTTGCACAGGTGGGAATCGGTAGAAATTTGTGAGAATGGTTGCCCCGGGAGATTTTCGGGAGGGGCACTGAACTTCGGGAGTCTACTGGGAAAATTAGGAGGGTTGGCAAGTATGAGTATTAGCGGTGAATGCGGTGTTACAGCGGCACCACAGCTGTATAACACCGGCGGGCCAGCTCTAATACTAAATTGATATTGCCTCAACGGCCAAATTAAATTACACGGCGGGCCAAAGTTAGACACCCATGGTTTAATGCATCCTGCGGGGCATCACAACAAAATTAGGCATAATGTATTATTTTAACGACTGTATATATCGGTATCGGTTGATATTGGAATCAGTAATTAAGAGTTGGACAATATCAGAATATCGGGAAAAAAGCCATTATCGGACATCTCTAATATTTATATTTACACATCATCATACTTTTTATCACCTAAAAAAAAAATACAGAGGACATGACCTTTGTGTCCTCAATGGTAGTTAGGGCCATGCGCGTCTGTGCCTTTTGCACAGGTACATAAAGGCATTCTGTTCCCGTTACGTAATGACACGGCTCACCAGGACAACGGAAAATGAAAATGGTGTAGTCCAGGGGTGCCCACACTTTTTCTGCAGGCGAGCTACTTTTCAATTGACCAACTCGAGGGGATCTACCTCATTTATATGTCATTTATATTTATTTATTTATGAAAGAGACATTTTTGTAAATGAGTTAAATGTCTTTAATGATAATACAAGCATGTGTAACACATATAGATGTCTTTCTTTCACCAAGACAAGAATATAAGTTGGTGTATTACCTGATTCTGATGACTTGCATTGATTGGAATCAGACAGTAATGATGATAACGCCCACATTTTCAAATGGAGGAGAAAAAAAGTTGTCCTTTCTGTACAATACCACATGAAAGTGGTTGTTTTTTGGCATCTAATTCATCCAGCTTCCATACACTTTACAAGAAAAACATTGGCGGCAAATTCCGTAGCTTGCTTGATTGACATTCACGGCACCCGAGGGTCTTGTGAGATGACGCTGGCTGCTGCCAGTTCATTATTATGAAAAAATGACAGAGAGGCAGGTGAGAAACACTTTTTATTTCAACAGACTTTCGCGCCGTTCCTTCCGTCAAAACTCTAAAGGCCGACTGCACATTTTCTATCTTCACAATAAAAGCCCTGCTTCATGCTGCCTGCACTAACAAAATAAGAGTCTTGGAAAGCTGGCGTGCACAAGTGATGTGCACGCCAGCTTTCTGAGGGATCGCTTGTGCACGTCAGTTTTCCGAGACTCTGTATTTAGTTAGCGCAGGCAACATGAAGCAGGGCTTTTATTGTGAAGATAGGAAATGTGCAGTCGGCCTTTAGAGTTTTGACGGAAGGTACGGCGCGAGAGTCTGTTGAAATAAAAAGTGTTTCTCGCCTTCCTCTCGGTCATATTTTCATAATAATGATCTTGCAGCAGCCAGCGTCATCTCACAAGACCCTCCGGTACCGTGAATGTCATTTAAGTGACGTCTTGGTGAAGATTGATGATCACTCATTTTTAGGTCTATTTTTTTTAAAAGCCTGGCTGGAGAACGACTGACACACCCCCCGCGGTCGACTGGTAGCTCGCGATCGACGTAATGGGCACCCCTGGTGTAGTCAGTTCATGGCTAGCACTTGTTCAGGTTGGAACTAAACTACACCAACAGCTGTGTGTGTTTGAGAAGGTGCGTGGACTTACAGGGTTGTGCTGGAGAGGGTCTGCATCATACGCTGTGACAGTGAGCTGGAGGACGGGGTCTTGTTCATCATCTGGTGCTCAGGAGTGGTCACTGGTCCTAGAATGCTTACTGAAAGAACACACCGGCATCAGCTGGTTCTTAGTCGCAGCTGGGTTTCGCTTGAACACACTCCACACGATACCTTTGAGATTCGGCGTCTCAGTCAGGTGGGCATTGTCGGACTCGAGATTATCTGGATAAGCATACTGGCCCCAGTAGCTTGCCAGGATACTGAGGAAGCGCTCAACTACCTGGAATGGCAGAAAAACGAGTCCAATCCCGAGGAACAAGATACCAATTGCAGTAACTAGGCTGGTAATTAAATAATGGACTGCTTAACAGTCACACTCACTCTTGGTTGTCTGGGAGTGTCATTTAAGATAGTCATGGGGTCCGGGTTGGGAATGGCATGGCCCACGAGGGTAGGTCCAAACACCCTGGCCAGGTTGGTCACGTCCATCTTTGTGTCCACACTTTTAGACACCCTGCAGGGACAAACACAGAGGTCATGGTTGATGTGAACTTTGAGACGCTGGAAGGGTAGTGAAAGGAAGTTACTTCTGGAGGTGAATCATCAGACAGGCCAGAGTGTCTCGGTTGGGTTGTGGGAGCCCACTGATGGTCTGGTACAACATGGCAAGACTGTTACCTTCATCCTGGATTTCTACAACATTCGTAGAAACCTTGAATCAGTTTCAATGCTACTCAATTATTTTCTGTCATGACAGACATTTCCTGCAACCCCCGAGATTAAACGACTACACATTCTGGACAATAAGCCGCTACTTTTCCCTACACTTTGTACCCTGCGGCTTAAATAACAGTGAGGCTAATTTATGGATTTTTCATCGATGACGACCATTATGCAAATGCAATGCTCTTCTCTTTAGAGCTTTCAACCGAAGGTAGAAGTGCCGTTCATAGCGTTTTCAACTCATATGGATTCTTCATTCATCACTCCAAGCAATGTTTGTAAGATATACATTAACACTAAGGGTGTAACGGTACGTGAATTTTTATGTAACCGTTTCAGTACGGGGGGGTTCGGTTTGAAACGGAGGTGCACCGAACAAGTTTCCAAACATACATATTAAGTACTGCACCGCACGGACGGTCATAGGTTGTTGTGTAAACAATGCACACTTCGGCCTTGCGGTGCGATCCAACAATGGAGGACAAGAGGTGGACGAAGCGAAAGCGGTTGCGGTTTGCCGACATTGTTCAGCAGCGGTAGGGTATGCTTCTCGAAAAACGTCAAAAATGCTAACCCATTTAAAGCAGCACCACCCCTAAGTGAACAATCGCTTCAATGAAGAGAAAGACAACAAACACAGCTCCCCACCGCATTCAAGCAGCCTCTCCTCGGCGAGTCAGACCGGGCTAGCCCAATAACAAACGCCATTGGTGTTTTTATTGCAGCAGATTTAAGACCATATTGCATTAAAAAACTAGATTTTGACCCACTTCTATGGTGGAAGAACAATGAGCCCATATATCCTTTTACTGCCAAGATAGCCAGGCACTACCTGGCCATACCTGCTACCTCAATGCCCAGCGAATGGGTATTTTCTACAGCTGGAGACATTGTAACTGCAAGCAAGTCTGCTCTTTCTGCAGACAATGTGGATAAACTGATTTTTCTGGCAAAAAAAACATGAAAATTGAGTGAAAGTCACCAGGGTTAAAGGCTGGGGGGGGAAAGAAAAGTTAATCTGAGGCTGAGTTGACTTGAAACTGTTTAATGTTGCACTTTTTATATGTAGAAGAAAAGTTTTGTCATTTTATTTAATCCGAGCAACAACTTGAAGCGGTTTAATGTTGCACTTTATATGTAGATATGTCTGAGCCTTATCTAGTTTAGTTTTTGTTTTATATATATCGACCACATTAACCCTGGCAATGGACCCTGTGTATATATGTATGTTATCGTTATCCTTGGCATTTATGACTGCTTGCGGCTGCACTGATCAAACGAGTGGTGGCTCACATCCATCACACACACAGAACTATTTCTATTTTTGGGTAGAATTATTATCGTGTAAAGGATAAAACCATCGTTTACAAATTTGGTAAATATAACCAAAAAATGTTTTGTTTTCTTACCGTACCGAAAACGAACCGAACCATGACCTCTAAACCGAAGTACGTACCGAACCGAGATTTTTGTGTACCGTTACCCCCTTAATTAACACTAAAACTATTTATATTTACTAAACCGTCCCATGTGTGATGTCTGTAGCGTTGTTAGCATTAGCTAATATGCGAACACGTTGAAGAGTGTCTGTGTTAGTATTATTAACATACATAGGCATTCTTTTTGTATTGTTTCAGTTTCACACATTCCTCAGTAAATTCACCAAAATGTTACCATGGGGTTATTGAGTCTGTTTAGCTGATTGGAGAGCCAGCCTCCATGATGAGGACTTCTGTTTTGTTTGATCATCTGTTTTATTGCTGTGTTTAAGGCACCGTTTGGAAACAATTAAGGTATGTAAATAAATATTTACAAACCTAGGTAAATACCTCTTTTCACAACGTATATATCTGCGGCTTTAGACCTCGCTGTAGAGTTATTGAGTTTGTTTAGTTGATTGGAGAGCTCGTTTTCGCAGCCAGTGGGTCCATGACTATGACTTATATTTTGTTTGATCAGCCGTTTTACTGCCATGTGACAGGCACCATTAAGGTATGTAAATAAACATTTACAAAATCTTTCACATTTCGCAATGTTTATACCTGCGACTTCTAGTGCCGCTAATATCTGGACATTTTTTTCAGTATTCAATTTACTTATCTGTACAACACGACTTCTTTCTTTTCATTCCTGTCACAAACGTCGTCTGTTAGCCCTGTACTTGAGTACTTAGTACTACTGATTATATTGAGCACTGCCGACCACTTGGCTGCACGCTTCTGTATCGTGCGAACATAAACACCAGAGTGTCGACACAAATAACGAAAATCTCTCGAGTCGCTCGACCCACTTTTTGACAAACACTGCTACAGACGGCGAGACTTAAGAGACTGACCAGCTGCCTCCATGAAGACTTTGGTCAGGCGGAAGGTGAGCAGCGGCTCCGGGAGGTTCCTGAGGAAGTCTTTGAGAACACCCGTGATGACATTGATGTCTTCTACTTTGCTAAGTGGTGGCAGGGTCTTTCCCCTTATCAGCTTCTCTTTCAGTTCTTTCACCTGACGCTCCTGGCCAGAGATTCTGTACAGGCCAACCTATATAAGGAACAAACGCTCTTAATAAAACATTTCCATTGAATCATTTATCTTCATTTCGAACAGAATATTATCTCTGTCAGGATTATTTTAAAGGCCTACTGAAAGCCACTACTAGCGACCACGCAGTCTGATAGTTTATATATCAATGATGAAATATTAACATTGCAACACATGCCAATACGGCCTTTTTAGTTTACTAAATTGCAATTTTAAATTTCCTGCGAAGTGTCGTGTTGAAAATGTGGCGGTATGATGACTCGTATTATAACGCGTGCGTTTGAAGTCTCGGGTTGTAGCGGACATTATTTTCAAGCCCGATCCAAGCTATAAGTAGTCTGCTTTAATCACATAAATACACAGTATTCTGGACATCTGTGTTGCTGAATCTTTTGTAATGTGTTCAATTAATAATGGAGAAGTCAAAGTAGAAAGATGGAGGTGGGAAGCTTTTAGCCTTTAGCCACACAAACACACGGTGTTTCCTTGTTTAAAATTCCCGGATGTGAAGATTTACAATGGATCAGAGCGGTCAAGCGAACATGGATCCCGACTACATGTCAACCAGCAGTTTTCGGTGAGAAAATTGTGGTAATAAGTCTGCTCTTACCGGAGATCAGCGGAGCAGCTTCGTGACTTAATACAGACACTCTGTCGTCAACACACCCGTGGCCACACCCCTCCGACTTTAAGGTACTATTTAACTCACTAAAACACTAACAACACAATAGCAGATAAGGGATTTCCCAGAATTATCCTAGTAAATGTGTCTAAAAACATCTGAATCGCTCTCACTGCCCTCGCCTGTTTTATTTTTTTCCTGTTTTCACTCTGAATTTCCTCATCCACGAATCTTTCATCCTCGCTCAAACTAATGGGGAAATTATCGCTTTCTCGGTCCGAATAGCTCTAGCTGCTGCTGGCTATGATTGTAAACGATGTTCAGATGTGAGGAGCCCTACAACCCGTGACGTCATGCGCACATCGTCTGCTACTTCCGGTACAGGCAAGGCTTTTTTATTGGCGACCAAAAGTTGCGAACTTTATCGTCGATGTTCTCTACTATATCCTTTCAGCAAAAATATGGCAATATCGCGAAATGATCAAGTATGACACATAGAATGGACCTGCTATCCCCGTTTAAATAAGAAAATCTCATTTCAGTAGGCCTTTAAACAAAAACAAAACAGTCATCCAGGGGGAAAAAAACAAAGAATGTCTGAAAAGCAGACTGGCAGCTTACCTCATGAAGCCCCCTGTGTTCGATCTCTTTGATGCAGTAGATGACCAAAGCTGGGATCCTTGGAGAGGTGACGGGGGCAAAGTCGTCCAGGGTGCTCTGCAAACAGGTTAAGTTCAACTTCTAGAACTGATGAGCGGAAGCGATGAGAGAGGCTTGCTGCACCTCTGCAGTCCCGATGGGAGTGTTGACGGCTACAGGATTACAAGGAAGGCGGCAAGCGTCACGACACTCGGGATGGGTCACCATCCTGCAATCCTGACAGCGAAGACATATCTTGCCAAACTTGGTCCTCCTTCCACATGGTGCACAGAACTCCGATTTGATCACCTTTGCCGGAATGAGAAGAAGGTTTTAGTGTGTGCTCTGCCATACTGCCATGCATGTGTAGGCTGGTGACAACTGGTTGAGGTGGTTATGCTAAACGAGAGACAACACACAGATACAGTACAAACAAGCAATGTCTCACAGTTTTGCTGACAAACTGATGTTGCTTCCCTCCGGCTTTGGCTTTGGGGGTTTTCAGTAGGGCGGGGAGATGTGAGGCTGGTGCGGCTTCACTGTTGGTCTCCGATAGTTCAATAGAGGCTGTTTCAGGCAAGGCTTGAGCAACTGATGACAAAATCACATTACGCCATGATTAACAATCTTCAAAAACAAACCGTACCAGAGCAGATGGGCGGGCGATACTGGTCAGTTTTTGCTTTCGCTCTGATACCAAGTGAACACGGTGCTATTATCACCAATACCAATTTGACCTGAAATCATTAAATAAATTTGCTTGATTATGATAACACAGGAAACATTTTGTGTTAACTAAATGCAACAATATAAATCAATGTATTCATATGCACATGCTTTCCGCAATTATCAACAAATCTAATGAGATGCTCTTTAATGTCTTTAAATTCAACTTTAAAACAAATGTAATGCCTAAGTCCTACTGCAGATTGGTATTACCTGTATATTTATTTAGTCAATAGCATACAATTGTCTCTATGGACAAAATTGTAAGCATTTGATAGTGATAATATTAAAGGCCTACTGAAATGAGATTTTCTTATTCAACCGGCGATAGCAGGTCCATTCCATGTGTCATACTTGATCATTTCACGATATTGCCATGTTTTTGCTGAAAGGATTTAGTAGAGAACA
Organism: Nerophis ophidion; assembly: GCF_033978795.1. Taxonomy (NCBI): domain Eukaryota; kingdom Metazoa; phylum Chordata; class Actinopteri; order Syngnathiformes; family Syngnathidae; genus Nerophis; species Nerophis ophidion. Next base: position 44,138,637 of record NC_084626.1, read on the forward strand.
TCGACGATAAAGTTGGCAACTTTTAGTCACTAATAAAAAAGGATTGCCTTTACCGGAAGTAGCAGACGACGGGTTGTAGGGCTCCTCACATCTGAACATTGTTTAAAATGATAGCGCCCAGCAGCAAGAGTGATTCGGACCGAGAAAGCGACGATTCTCCCATTAATTTGAGCGAGAATGAAAGCTTCTTGGATGAGGAAGTTAGAGTGAAGCACTAAAAAAAAAAGTTTAAAAATTAATAATGAAGACGACGGTTCCAGGCGGCGGCAGTGGGAGCGTTTCAGATGTAGTTAGACACATTTACTAGGATAATTCTGGAAAATCCTTAATCTGCTTATTGTTTTAATAGTGTTTTGGTGAGATTATAAAGTCATACCTGAAAGTCGGATAGCTGAGGTGAATGCCAGTGTCTCTGAGAGAAGCCGAGGAGCCAAGATCAGAGTTGCCTTTTTGAGCTGCTGGAGGAAGTCCACTAAAGTCTCCGGTAAGAGCCGACTATATATCACAATTTTCCCATCTAAAAACTTGCTGGTTGACGTAGAGAAACATGTTCGCTTGACTGCTCTGTGTTAAAGCTTCACAACAAACAAAAAAACACTGTCTGTGTTTCGGTTGCTTAAGGCAGCTGCAATCCACCGCTTTCCACCAACAGCATTCTTCTTTGACGTCTCCATTATTAATTGAACAAATTGCAAAAGATTCAGCAACACAGATGTCCAAAATACTGTGTAATTATGCGATGAAAAGAGACGACTTTTAGCCGTGTGTGGTGCTGGGCTGAAATGTTCGCTCCAACCAATAACGTCATAAGCACGCGTCATCATAAGCGTCATCATTCCGCGACGTTTTCAACAGGATACCTCGCGGGAAATTTATAATTGCAATTTAGTAAACTAAAAAGGCCGTATTGGCATGTGTTGCAATGTTAATATTTCATCATTGATATATAAACTATCAGACTGCGTGGTCGGTAGTAGTGGCTTTCAGTAGGCCTTTAAATAGTTGACATGTTTACATAACTGTGGCCAAATTTGGCACTAATGTAATCATAATATATAATATAAAAATAATCCTTTCAAGCGCTATAAACATGTTTATTACTGTACTATTTTCAACCGTTAAAATTAAAAAGGTCCATTCATTTTCTACCGCTTATTCCCTTTTGGGGTCGCGAGGGGCGCTGGCGCCCATCTCAGCTACAATCGGGCGGAAGGCAGAGTACACCCTGGACAAGTCGCCAACTATCCTAAATACATAAACATCAAAATAAAATGGACTCAATATGTGCTGGCAAAAATTGCACCTCAATAAATATTGAACATCTTAAAGTGGAGTTTATTCCCCAATTGGAAAAACCGGGTTGGGTGGTTTGTTTTGTTGCCAATTGGAATCGCATGATTATTTTGGTAATGTCTCTGAACATCGTATTTAATGCTTTTCAAAAGGGCCTAATTTTCGCTAAATCCATTTAATGACCAGCGGAAAACATACATACACACACACACACACATATATATATATATATATATATATATATATATATATATATATATATATATATATATATGTATATGTATATGTATATGTATATGTATATGTATATGTATATATGTATATATGTATATATATATATATATATATATATATATATATACATACATACATACATACATACATACATACATACATACATACATACATACATACATACATACATACATACATACATATATATATATATATATATATATATATATATACACACACATATGTACATATATACATATACATACATATATATATATATATATATATATATATATATATATATACACATATGTGTAGAAATCTTTATAATTGAATAATTTGTTTATTTTTCAACAAGTTTTTAGTTATTCTTATCTTTTTTCCAGATAGTTCAAGAAAGACCACTACAAATGAGCAATAGTTTGCACTGTTATACAAATTAATACATCAGAAACTGATGACATAGTGCTGTATTTTACTTCTTTATCACTTTTTTTCAACCAAAATTGCTTTGCTTTGATTAGGGGGTACTTGAATTAAAAAAAAATTTCACAGGGGGTACATCACTGAAAAAAGGTTGAGAACCACTGTGTTATGTGAACGAAATTCAAGTTATTTGCTGGAAGTAGGAACCGCAACTAAGGTATCAATCTGATACCAATACAACCTTGGTATCGATACTATTAATATTCAAGACGATACGCCCACTCCCAACAAATTGTGATCAAAAAATTGCTCACCGCTCTTCCTGCTGCGTGTGCAGTATTGGACTCTTTCAACAGTGGAGACCGCCTCCACAGCGCCGCCATTCACGGGCAAAGTGATGGTGGTTTTGGCAATTATGGACTCATTCATCTGTATGAGATCAAGGTTTTGATCAGCAAATACATCTTTTCTTTAACTTTACTAACACAATCAAACAATCAGGTTTGCACCTAAATAGTTCAAAGAGTAAGATGAAGCAAAGCTCATTCGATCCTACCTCTATTTCATAATAAGTCTGATAATGATATCAGATATTGTTGTACTCCACTAGTTCCTTTTCTTCATTTGTGAGCATACATGTTTATACGGATACACTAAATCATGGGTGTCAAACTCAGGCCCGCCGTGTAATTTCATTTGGCCCTTGAGGTAATATCAAATTAAGATTAGAGCTGGCCTGCCGATACTATACAGCGGCGATACCTCTTTAACACTGCATTCACCGCTGATACTCATACTTGTCAACCATCACGATTTTCCCGGGAGACTCCCAAAGTTTAGTGCCCCTCCCGAAAATCTCCCGGGGCAACCATTCTTCCGAATTTCTCCCAATTTCCACCTGGACAACAATATTGGGGCCTTTAGCGTCCTCTACAGCCTGTCGTCATTTCCGCCATACAAACAACGTGCCGGCCCAGTCACATAATATACAGTATGCGGCTTTAACACACACGAGTGAATGCAAGGCATACTTGATCAACAGCCGTAAGGGTCACACTGAGGGTGGCCGTATCAACTACTTTAACACTTTTACAAATATGCGCCACACTGTGAAGCCACACCAAACAAGTATGACAAACACATTTCGGGAGAACATCCGCACCGTAGCACAACATAAACTCAACAGAAAAAATACCCAGAATCCCTTGCAACACTAACTCTTCAGGGACGCTACAATATACACCCCTGCTACCACCAAACCCCGCTCCCCCCAATTTTTATTTCAATTTTATTTGATATGTCATTGATATTTTTTAATGATTATTATTATAACTTGAAACTCGATTTTGCATGTGACTATAAAGTTATATAAGCCTTGCTAGTTTAATATTCAATGCAAAACTTGTTTGGGTCCCTATTAAAAGGTTAATTTGTTCAACCTTGGCCCGCGGCTTTGTTCAGTTTTACATTTGGGCCCACTCTGTATTTGAGTTTGACACCCCTGCACTAAATGCTAGCAGTGTTGTGCGTGTGTACAATGCTTTATCCAATTCAATCCAATCCACATTATTTATATAGCACATTTAAACAACAATAATGTTTCCAAAGTGCTGCACAGCCATGTTAAAAACAATATTATACTCCACCAATGACTGAATAAAAACATAAAATAAATAAATATAAAACCAATATAAAAATAAATAAGATGAAAAACAATTTTAGAGGGTTAAAAGCAATTAAAACAGTAAAATAGAAATAAAAGTGTATAAAAAACACAGAGGACAACAGAGGACAGAGGACCACACAACTCACGTAGTGTTAAAAGCCAAAGAATAAAAGTGGGTCTTAAGACGAGACTTAAAACACTCCACTGTGGAAGCAGTTTGAACATGGAGGGGCAGAGTGTTCCAGAGTTTAGGGCCGACCACAGAGAAGGCCCTGTCTCCCCTGGTCTTAAGTCTGGTCTTGGGCACCACGAGCTGGAACTGGCTCTCGGACCTCAGAGCGCGCGCAGGAATGTAAATTTGGATGAGGTCCGAGACATACTGAGGTGCCAGTCCATGTAAAGATTTAAAAACAAACAACAAAGTTTTAAAATCAATTCTGAAATGAACATGGAGCCAGTGAAAACTCTGAAGAATTGGGGTTATATGCTGGCGTTTCCTGGCCCCTGTTAAAAGTCCTGCTGCAGCGTTCTGGACTAACTACAACCGGGAGAGAGCTTTTTGGCTAATGCCAGCATAAAGTGCATTGAAGTAGTCCAGGCCACTTGAAATAAAAGCATGCACGACTTGTTCAAAAAGGTTAAAAAAGGGTTTTACCTTTACTAAAAGACGAAGATGATAAAAACACGATTTTAAAACGTAAAATCGCTGTCAATAGTGACGCCAAGGCTGGTGACTTTGGGACGCACATCATTTTGCGATGGTCCCAAGTCAGTGAGGGCCGGACCAAAAACTAAAATTTCCGTTTTGCCTCCATTCATTATTAAAAAATTCTGGGCTAACCAAGCCTGGACGTCACATAGACAGTTAAGAAGGGGTGTCAGGGGGCCGTGGCCTTTTGAAATTGGCATATAAATTTGACAGTCATCTGCATAAAAGTGATAGAACACTCCATGTTTCTTAAAAATATCTCCAAGAGGGAGAATATATAAGGAAAAGACAATGGGGCCTAAAATAGATCCCTGGGGGACACCACAGTAAAGCGGGGCAGAAGAAGAGGTTGTATTTCGTCTTACAATTGCATTTTTTCCCCTCTTGTCGAGAAGAACTGTTGTGTGTTTCTAAGCGGCCCATTGTTATTTGCTTTGTGAATAATTTTTGCAGTTTAGAAATAAACAAGATCTGCAAGGCAGTATAAGAAGTCGACAGTTAAGTCGATGATTAAGAAGAAAAGAGTAGTTAAATGGCAAGACTCTTGATCCACTTTCTGTCTTTTGAATTTCATTGTTTTTGACTTAGTTTGTCTTGATTAATTATTACTGTAATCTAGTGAACATACATACATACACACACATATATATATATATATATATATATATATATATATATATATATATATATATATATATATATATATATATATATATATATATATATATATATATATATAAGGGATGCACCGAAATGAAAATTTGTGGCCGAAGCCGAAGTCGAATAAAATTTAAACGCTTGGCCGAAGGCCGAATACAGAATAATGAATGCAGTTTTTCACAATTTTTTTTATAGTGCATAAATAGCCTACAATACATTTTTAGACATGATTTTTAAATAGAGTACATTTTTATTGAATATTGACATTTTTAAATATTTCAGTAGCCTTTACTTTTAAAAAAAAACACAAAGTTTTTCATTTATATTAGGCCTTCAAACAAAATATGCATTCCAAAAAAAAATAAAGTGCATTAAAGTGGATAAACCCACAACAAATGAATTATTGTCCTTTTGGCAAAAGTCTGCTTAGCCACAGTAGATATGCTAATAATGTAAACAGAAGGCTCAAGTAAATCTCAATTAAGTGTGTGCTTGTAACCTCATACACTTATACATGTAGCCTACACAACCGGCTAATAATGTAAACAGAGGCCTCACTAAATCTCAATTAAGTGTGTGCTTGTAACCTCATACACTTATACAGGTAGCCTACACAACCGGCTAATAATGTAAACAGAGGCCCCACTAAATCTCAATAGGTGTGTGCTTGTAACCTTATACACTTATACAGGTAGCCTACACAACAGGCTAATAATGTAAACAGAAGGCTCAAGTAAGTCTCAATTAAGTGTGTGCTTGTAACCTCATACACTTATACAGGTAGCCTACACAACAGGCTAATAATGTAAACAGAGGCCCCACTAAATCTCAATAAGTGTGTGCTTGTAACCTCATACACTTATACAGGTAGCCTACACAACAGGCTAATAATGTAAACAGAGGCCCCACTAAATCTCAATAAGTGTGTGCTTGTAACCTCATACACTTATACAGGTAGCCTACACAACAGGCTAATAATGTAAACAGCACACACACAATGTAAAGAGCACACATCAGAGAAATACCGTCTGCTCGGTATCGTGTAACGGGGCTCAATGTGCTCCATGAGTCTCCGAAAGCCAATGTCCTCCACAACACTAAACGGTTGATCATCCAAAGCCATAAACTACATTACCTTCTTTGTAATTCGGTTTGCTTTGGCACTGTCAGTTGCAAACTTTTTCGTCCTCTCAAAGACGTCGGCCACGAGGCACCTCCTCGAGACAGTTTGCCTGAACATTCGTTGCAAACTGCAATAATTTTGTCACTTTCCGACACTTTAAAATATCTCCACACTGCTGACATTTTTCTGAAGGCGCCGGGTTACAACGTCACCGCGTCACTGCACGTTGGTTGATTGCGTCACCGCGTCAAAAAATTGCGTCATACGCCACTATTCGGCCTTGCATTTAACTCATTCCACCGAAGGCCGAATGTGACTTTTTTTTGCCATATTCGGTTACCGATTATTCAGTGCATCCCTAATATATATATATATATATATATATATATATATATATATATATATATATATATATATATATATATATATATATATATATATATATATATATATATATATATGTATATATATATGTATATATATATATACATACATACATACACATACACTGTATTTTTCGGAATATAAGTCGCTCCAGAGTATAAGTCGCACCTGCCGAAAATGCATAATAAAGAAGGAAGAAAAACATTATATACAGTAAGTCCCATTTTTGGGGGAATTTTTTTTTATAAAACCCAACACCAAGAATTTGAAAGGCAATTTAAAATAAATAAAGAATAGTGAACAACAGACTGAATAAGTGTACGTTATATGAGGCATAGATAACCAACTGAGAAGGTGCCTGGTATGTTAACGTAACATATTATGGTAAGAGTCATTCAAATAACTATAACATATAGAACATGCTATATGTTTACCAAACAATCTGTCACTCATAATCCATAAATCCGATGAAATCTTATACGTCTTGTCTCTTACGTGAATGAGCTAAATAATATTATTTTATATTTTACGGTAATGTGTTAACAATTTCACACATAAGTCGCTCCTAAGTATAAGTCGCCGCCCCGGCCAAACTATGAAAAAAACTGTGACCTATAGTCCAAAAAATACGGTATATATAATTTTTTACAAATAAAATACAAATATTTAAAAAAAAAAACTGAACCATTCTGAATAATAGTGAGGCCGACTTACTCTGTCTGACGGGCGTCCAGTGGAGCGAGGTTTCTTCAGCATCTGTGGAGGAAGCTCCAGTTTTCTGGATGATCGCTTTGGATAAAAAAAAAATGTTTTAAAGTTTGCCTTTAAGTGCTGAAGGAGAGAAAGTGAGGCGAAACATGTCTATTGGTAGTGATTTAACCATAAACCACATCATATAGCTGGATTTTGTCTTACATTTTGTGTAAAAACAAACTACAAAAACGTATAATTTAATAGATAATTTCAGAACTTTTCCAAATTCAGGTTTGAATGATTACATACAAATTGTTCTCCTATTCTGAGAAAACTGAAGTAAAAAACAAAATAAACCATCAGATTGAGGATGTTGAAGATCTAAACTTAGACCAAGACTCTGCAGCACCGCGTGGACATCGGGGGCGGTGCCTCTGGATTGGCAGACCGGGGTGGTGGTTCCTCTCTTTAAGAAGGGTGACCGGAGGGTGTGTTCCAACTATCGTGGGATCACACTCCTCAGCCTTCCCGGTAAGTCTATTCAGGTGTACTAGAGAGGAGGCTATGCCGGATATTCAAACCTCGGATTCAGGAGGAACAGTGTGGTTTTTGTCCTGGTCGTGGAACTGTGGACCAGCTCTGTACTCTCGGCACGGTTCTTGAGGGTGCCCAACCAGTCTACATGTGCTTTGTGGACTTGGAGAAAGCATTCGACAGTGTCCCTCGGAAAGTTCTGTGGGGAGTGCTCCGAGAGTATGGGGTTTCGGACTGTCTGATTGTAGCGGTTCGCTCCCTGTACGGTTAGTGTCAGAGCTTGGTCCGCATTGCCGGCAGTAAGTCGGACACGTTTCCAGTGAGGGTTGGACTCCGACAAGGCTGCCCTTTGTCACCGATTCTGTTCATAACTTTTATGGACAGAATTTCTAGGCACAGTCAAGGCGTTGAGGGGTTCCGGTTTGGTGGCCGCGGGATTAGATCTCTGCTTTTTGCAGATGATGTGGTCCTGATGGCGTCATCTCTCACAGCTCTCACTGGATCAGTTGGCAGCAGAGTGTGAAGCGACCGGAATGAGAATCAGCACCTCCAAGTCCGAGTCCATGGTTCTCGCCCGGAAAGGGGTGGAGTGCCATCTCCGGGTTGGGGAGGAGACCCTGCCCCAAGTGGAGGAGTTTAAGTACCTCGGAGTCTTGTTCACGGGTGAGGGAAGTGTGGATCGTGAGATCGACAGGCGGATCGGTGCGGCGTCTTTAGTAATGCGGACGTTGTATCGATCCGTTGTGGTGAAGAAGGAGCTGAGCCGGAAGGCAAAGCTCTCAATTTACCAGTCGATCTACGTTCCCATCCTCACCTATGGTCATGAGCTTTGGGTCATGACCGAAAGGACAAGATCAGGGGTACAAGCGGCCGAAATGAGTTTCCTCTCTCCTTTAGAGATAGGGTGAGAAGCTATGCCATCCGGGAGGAGCTCAAAGTAAAGCTGCTGGTCCTCCACATGGAGAGGAGCCAGATGAGGTGGTTCGGGCATCTGGTCAGGATGCCACCCGAACGCCTCCCTAGGGAGGTGTTTAGGGCATGTCCAACCGGTAAGAGGCCACGGGGAAGACCAAGGACACGTTGGGAAGACTATGTCTCCCGGCTGGCCTGGGAACGCCTCGGGAAGAGCTGGATGAAGTGACTGGGGAGAAGAAAGTCTGGGCTTTTCTGCTTAGGCTGCTGCCCCCGCGACCCGACCTCGGATAAGCAGAAGAAGATGGACGAATGGATGGAAGATCTAAACTTTTTTTCTCCACATTGCTGTGCTGTCATTTCGTTTCATCTTCAAAATAAACATGAGAAGAACATCTGTTAAGACTTACTCGTTTCTGACGTTTCTGCAATCTTACAGTCTTCATTACAGAAGAATCCCATTCCTACAAAAGGAGGAAATGGTTGCTAAGTGAATATAATGAAGTGCAGAATCTAAAAAAAGAATTTGTAGGGAAATTTACCAGAGACTCGTCGGTTTGATCAAAGCTGATGTCTGACAATACAGAGGCTGATTCATCAACTGTATTCAACCTGCAAGACAACTCATGTCACTCTGAAATGTTGGTGGGGAGTTGAAAAACAATACAACTTCGTATATAAAATCCACCCACATAGTAGCAACATCTTTGCACTCACCCATGAAAAGCATGTTTGTGGAACTTGAATATTAGATCTAGCATTATGGTTATTAACGAAATAAGATAAGCCGACCTTCTGCTGGAGTTAATGTTGGATTTAGCGTTCTGCGCGGCCTGGGAGTGAGCGCTCAGGAAGGCCAAAGCAGAGCGCTGCTCTTCACTCAGGTGGACACTGTTCCCGTTGTTCTCGGAGATCAGCAGGTCCCGGATCAGCTGGAGCTGACGCTCCTTCAGACACGGTAAGAGGGAAAAACCACAACAATTAGTCGCAATAAAAAAAGATGTGTAACCTCCAAAGTCAAATCCTCAGTAGCCATACAATTTGGTCAACTGTACATGTTTTTAAAATACACTGAAATGTGTCCGACTGCTTTGTCCGTGGCTTTTGTGTGACTTCCTGTTACCTCTATTTGTCTGTCAGCTGTTTTAAAAGAGCAGTATGCCTATCAGCTGTCTTCAAAGAGCTGACTTCAACAGCAAACTGTCTTCAAAGAACGGCCTAGTTTTGCTTTATAGTAGTTATTTTATCTGTGTGTTAACATGTATTGTAAAGAATAACGTTTTTGTGATGGCGACAGTCTAACCCAGCCTTAACAACAAAGAGCCACTGCCGAGTCTAAAAAATAAATTTAAAAACATTTTTTTTTTTTTGTCCTGTCCAGCTTCTCAGGCAATTCATATAGTTGATGTAGATGCCCGTATCGGCTGTTCAGGTTTACTTTACAAAAGAAAAGTGTAGGAGATTTTTCCTGTTGCTTTATTTGCATTTGACTTTATTAAATGTATTAAAATGATTTGGTGCTGTCTGTCTGAGAGAAAGACAAGCATTATTGACCTACAGTTAACAACTAAGTTATTTCACTTGACCTTTTTCTGTGTTGAAGCAGCAAAAAAGGACATTATGTTAAATGAATAGTTTCTGTCTTTGATAGTTGATATAATAATGTACAGTATCATGAAGCCTACATGCACTCCATGGTGTTCAGGGATGAATAGTCTCTCCTATTGCAGTTGTACTTTTTTTTCAGCTATAGTTACATTAATCATTAGTAATGTAGCAGCCTAGTTTTGAATGGCAGGGTCGCTGCTATCACATGTTGATAAAAACATAACATTTACATGATAAAAATCAACTACAGGCTTCCCAAATGCTGTAATAAATTAAGCATGATGAGTTGAGCATATGTCAGCATATTTACAGTAAGTCATTAATTTGACTTAGTCATTATTTTTTCTTAAGTCAACATTTACTAAGTCAAAATAATGACATACTTGGTATCTCGGGTAACTAGGACTGTTTTGTGTTTTGTTTTTACGCAAAAAATAGAGACATATATCGTATATCGCCATTCAGCATACGGAGCGGCAAACACAACCAAAAATTGTAGGCTTCTTCACGCAATGAAGCCGGCCTACTTCACCACAGTCTGTAGTCTGTTGCCCCCCCAGGCAGCGATGAAATGGAGACGTGTTGGTGGCGATAGGCCAATTTACACTGTTCCATACACCCGCCCAACCACTTCCGTTCACCTGTCCCAGGAGACAACCCCTTCCCCCTGGAGACACCAACTTAACTAACAAAATTGTGGATGTGTAACGCCACGGCGCCGGACTCTTTCTTCAATACACGCAGAGCTTCTATATTTTCTAGACGCCGCAACACGGCAGATTAATTTTGCTAAAATCTGCATTTGTGGGACAGGAAGTCATGCACAGACACAATAAGTTATCAGGTTCAAAGCGGATCATATTTTAAATAAATAAATGATAAATGGGTTGTACTAGTATAGCGCTTTTCTACCTCCAAGGTACTCAAAGCGCTTTGACACTACTTCCACATTTACCCATTCACACACATTCACACACTGATGGAGGGAGCTGCCATGCAAGGCGCTAACCAGCACCCATCAGGAGCAAGGGTGACGTGTCTTGCTCAGGACACAACGGACGTGATGAGGTTGGTACTAGGTGGGGATTGAACCAGGGACCCTCGGGTTGCGCACAGCTACTCTCCCACTGCGCCACGCCGTCCTTTTAAACTTTCAAACGTCCTAATGGGCGGGGACGAACCCGAAGTAAACCTGTCAAAGGTTTTTAGACGTAATTTCACTTCGTTGACTCACATGGAAAGAAATGCCAATTATGGAGGTCCAAAATCAAAGAATCATATTATAGGCATATCCTGTTAAGTTATGTGGGGGCCTGTGTAAAAATATCAGCAGATACGGGGGCCAAGGAAGCAGGGAGGGGGTTGGCCAGAGTTGAATGAAGTGTGTGTGAGGGATGATGTTACTATTGTCTTTTTGCTTGCTACAAATCGAACACAATTAAGTTGTCATTCTGTGAGGCAAAAACTTCCATCTTTTCCATGAGTTTAGTCAAGTCAGTCACAGACGCCCACTTCTGGGTGTTGTTGAACGGCAGAGCTCAAAGGCCTTCTGCCGTGTTGCTGTTCAGCAGCCGTTACGTATCTCGAACAGCAGGACCGAGTTTATTTGCTTTAGCTCCTTATGAATGGACATAATAAACAGTTTGTGTTTCGCTTTACTACAACTCCCCTTATCACATATTTGCTGGTAAATGTCCAGACTATTTCGCTGCACGATGGAGCCACAACAGTCAGCAGCCGTTATGTATCCAGTGGAAATCCGGAGTACACATTAATTCACCAAACATAATTACGTATGTAGGAAACAATATGGAAGTTAACCAGGACCACTGTTGATATACAAGATTTGTCACCAACCAGCTTCTCATAGACCGCTTCGGCCTTCTGCCGGCGACGGATCTCCACATCCACTTGGTTGCGTGCATGTTTCAATCTGACCTCCAGGGCGCCTCTCTCCGTCTCCGCTTTAGCCAGCGTCTCTTTGCAGGAAAGCAGCTCATCGCCAGCCCGCTGCCACTTCTTTCGGCAGTCCTCAAAGTTCACAGCCATTTGAAGAAACTCTAGGTGACAAAAAGGATCGGTTTATTTTTTGCGCCGTAGCGATTATGTTGAGACATACTGCCTTAAAAATGGGCCACTCCAGGGATTATTGAATGATATTGGATTAGGGATGCACCGATTAATCGGTAACCGAATATATTCGGCCGAATATGGCAAAAAAAGCCACATTCGGCCTTCGGTGGAATGAGTTAAAAACAAACAAGACCGTTACTCATACATACAAATGTCCATACATTGCTACCTACGCTCCCACATACATACACAAATACATTACATATCTACATACTCCAAGTCCGTCCATCCACGCGCACATTCACGGTACGAACATACATATACTGTACATATACATTCACTGTACAAACAAACATACATATACTGTACATATACATTCACTGTACAAACAAACATACATATACTGTACATATACATTTACTGTACAAACAAACATACATATACTGTACATATACATTTACTGTACAAACATTCATATACACATTCTGTTCATATACAAGTACATATACATACATACACTCATGCACATAATCATGTTTCATCAAACATATATCAATGCTGTTGCCCTAGGGTAAACTGGGTAACACAAGGCATATTGACAGAGCTTAAACCATTGTTACTATAACAATCTACAAGGTTAATATAGGTTGTCTCTTTCTCTTCCCTTTCATCTTTCGGTATTCCTTCTTCTTTTTTATTTCTTTTTTTTTTTTTTATTATCTTTCTAGCTATAATTATGTATACGTATCGTTGCATTTGAACAACTTTATTGTTGATAATAGAGGTAATTTATTGGTTTTGTTCATGATCAATAGCGCTTTTTCTATTGGTATTTGTATTGCTCCAGTTTTAGTGTAAAAATGCTCATTGTCATTACTGTATTATTTATTTCACTAACTGCTTATTTGCTATCACTTTCACGATCATATTTGTACATATTATGTATGTGCTGGTGTTGTTCTATTGTTGTATTTGCTGTTGTTTTTGTCTCTCTGTCTAATCCCCCTCTTATCCCCACAATTTCCCCCCCTGTCTTCCTTTTTTTCTCTTTCTATCCCCTCCTGCACCAAATGATAATATAAATACATTTAATAAAGTCACATTCAAATAAGACAACAAGAGAAGTATCTTACACTTCTCTTTTGTAAAGTAAATCTGAACAGCTGATACGGGCATCTACATCAACTAACTATATGATTTGCCTGAGAAGCTGGACAGGACAAAAACAAACAAACAAACAAAAAAAAAAAACGAGGCCGAATAGTGGCGTGTGACGCAATTTTTTGACGCGGTGACGCAATCAGACAACGTGCAGTGACGTTGGGATATGTTGTGTACCTGTATAAGTGTATGAGGTTACAAGCACACACTTATTGAGATTTAGTGGGGCCTCTGTTTACATTATTAGCCTGTTGTGTAGGCTACCTGTATAAGTGTATGAGGTTACAAGCACACACTTAATTGAGATTTAGTGGGGCCTCTGTTTACATTATTAGCCTGTTGTGTAGGCTACCTGTATAAGTGTATGAGGTTACAAGCACACACTTATTGAGATTTACTTGAGCCTTCTGTTTACATTATTAGCCTGTTGTGTAGGCTACCTGTATAAGTGTATGAGGTTACAAGCACACACTTAATTGAGATTTACTTGAGCCTTCTGTTTACATTATTAGCATATCTACTGTGGCTAAGCAGACTTTTGCCAAAAGGACAATAATTCATTTGTTGTGGGTTTATCCACTTTAATGCACTTTATTTTTTTTTGGAATGCATGTTTTGTTTGAAGGCCTAATATAAATGAAAAACTTTGTGCTTTTTTTGAAAAGCAGAGGCTACTGGATTATTAAAAAAATGTCAATATGCAATAAAAAATTACTTTATTTGAAAAACATGTCTAAATATTTATTCTAGGCTATTTATGCAATATTTAAAAAATTGTGAAAAACTGCATTCATTATTCGGTATTCGGCCTTTGGCCAAGCGTTTAAATTTTATTTGGCTTCGGCCACAAATTTTCATTTCGGTGCATCCATATATTGGATCCCTGTTGGGGACTACAGTGAGAGGTGGTGGGGGCTACTACTGAGTTATCAGTAGTGTTGGGTATCGAGTATCGATTGGAACCGGGACTAACTTTACGATTCTCCCGGAATCGTTCAAAAGTTTAAATTTCGATTCCTAGTTTTGATACCCAGTCCGCCGACCGGGAAAAAAAGAATAAGTCCGCCGACCGGAAGAAGAAACCGCTGAACACCAACGAAGAAGCGCCCACCGCCGGTAGTGTTAGCATAGCCGAGCGAGTCAGTCAAGCATGGATAGCGGGCGTCGGCGGTCGAAAGTGTGGCTTTATTTTACTAAAAAAAATGAAATATCGGCGAAATGTAACACGTGCGACAGGACCGTTTCATGCTCAGGAGGGTGCACGTCAAACATGATGAAGCACCTCCGAGTTCATGGAATACAAATAAATGCGTGTCCTGTCTTCGACGCGCTGCGCCGACCTTCCTCCTCTGCTTCTTCCTCTGGCTCCGGCTCCGACGCCCAGCCTGGCACCTCGGTGACTGCACTGCAGTCCGAATCCGGTAAGTAAAACAATATATATGCAATAAATAATGTGTTTTGCGCCAACGTTGAGGCAGCTAACAAAATAGCCCGCGTATAATTTTCATAGACAATTTACAACCTGCTAGCCAGGTTCCGCGATGTGCTCAGCGTACTCCATTCACCGTAGCGGCAATGGGGAAGATGTCGGTGCCACGGACTGAAGAGTGCCACAGAAAGGTCACTGCACACATAGCCAAAAGACTGCATCCCTTTTCAGAGGAGGAATCTCCAACATTTAGGTTAGTTACGCAATAACGTTAGAGCTAAGCTCATTGATACTGGGCTAAACAGTAACAGCAACATAACATGTTTGTTTATGTTTGCAGGGATATGGTGAAAACTCTCAACCCAAAATACATACCACCTTCCAGGGACTACCTGGCAAACACATTGTACATGGTACAAGAAGAATCGGAATCGAGAATCGTCAGGAATCGGAATCGAAACAAAGAATCGGAATCTTTCGAATTCAAACGATACCCAACCCTAGTTATCAGTAGTATTAGTTATGGGGAGGCATAACTGATACTACATCCAAATCGCTGCCATTGTGTCCTTGGGCAGGACACTTCACCCTTGCCCCCGATGCCGCTCACACTGGTGAATGAATGAATGATGGGTTGTTGTCGGAGGAGCCGTAGGCGCAAACTGGCAGCCTTGCTTCCATCAGTCTACCCAGGGACAGCTGTGGCTACGACTGTAGCTTACCACCACCATGTGTGAATGAATGATGGGTTCCCACTTCTCTGTGAGCGATTTCAGTATCTAATAATAGAAAAACGCTGTATACACACACACACACACACACACACACACACACACACACACACACACACACACACACACATATATACATACATGGCCTCAGTCTGCACCCCCTCTCCAGGCCCCAGGCTAAGACCGATTTTTTTATTTTATTTTCTATTTTTTTCTCCCCCCCCTTGTTTACCTGTATCTCATCTTTTTTTGGAAGGGGCGCTGGAAGCCGGCAGACCCGTCAGCGATCCTGTTCTGTCTCCCTTTAATGTTTGTCTGATCTTGAATGGGATTGTACTGAAAATTTTAATTTTCCTGAAGGAACTCTCCTGACGGAATAAATAAAGTACTATCCAATCTAATCTGATATATAGGTGTGGGAAAAATCACAAGACGACTTCATCTCTACAGAACTGTTTCATGAGGTCTCAATCATCAGGAGATTTTCTATATTGCACTCTACCACGGTATTGAGCACTATTTTCTGGATAATCTAATTAAGACACACATATATATATATATATATATATATATATATATATATATATATATATATATATATATATATATATATATATATATATATATATATATATACACACACACACACACACACACACACACATACATATAAAGTGGACAATAGGCACAATTCCAAAAGAAAGTACAGTTTCCCTTTACCATAAGTAGCACCTAATTATCCAAAATCGGGCATTCATTTCTAGTCATTTATTTTTAACATTACTGCAATAATATCGGGATTGAACCCTGACTACTCAGGACCTTCGTATTGTGAGGCAG
>NC_084626.1:44162612-44167612 GCF_033978795.1 Nerophis ophidion
CTATAGTTATTAGCTCATGTGCTCAAGTTAGACTATTCTATCTGTGCAAGGACAAAAACTTCTTGTCTGAGTGGGGGCCTCAGCTGCAGATGTTATCATTGTTTTAGCCCGCTAACAGCCAAGGACTTCAAAGACCTCAACGCAGATAAGACGACAGCACGCAGCAGAAGCAGAGACAAGGCGGAATTACAAGGCCCCAGCACATTCCGTCACGTACTGTGCGTCCTGGACCTGCTTTGCATAATATATGTGACCACTTCTTTTAGAGGCGGCCTCAGTGATGTTGACTGTGGAACTCCTGAATAAATAGAGGGACGCGGGAGCTGAACCTTAGAGCGTCGGGTGAGACTGTGACTAAGTGTGCAGCTCCATGCGTTCTCCCCATGAGCGAAATTGAACTCTGTCTCTGCATGGTTCCTTGCTTCTTGTCTGTTTAATACATGTCAACCTGACATAATTCCCCGACTGTATATATTGGAATCGGTAATTAAGAGTTGGACAATATCGGATATCAGCAAAAAAGCCATTATCGGAACTCTCTAAAATAAACCGTAACTAAACAAGATAAATGTTTGTGTTTCAAGTTGTTTTGCTTTTGCGTTACAAGCGCAACACAATATATGCAGAGTCCGTCATACAAGCACACTTTAAACTCACACAAATGAGAAAACTCGTCTTCATCCTCAGTGTTAGAATAATAATGTATAATTATTATCACACAACTTTAGTATGCTTAAAGTCAGTTGCTATAGTTATTAGCTCATGTGCTCAAGTTAGACTATTCTATCTGTGCAAGGACAAAAACTTCTTGTCTGAGAGGGGGCCTCAGCCGCAGATGTTATCATTGTTTTAGCCATCGGACATCTCTGGAATAAACCGTAAATAAACGCGATAAATGTTTGTGTTTCAAGTTGTCTTGCATTCGCGTTACTAGCGCAACACAATATATGCTGAGTCAGTCATACAAGCACACAAATAAGAAAACTTTTCTTCATCCTCAACTCCCCAGATGTGATAAAACTGAATTAGATTTACTCCACCTGTCCGTCAACCACTTAAACTATTAACAGCCTGGCACCCAAAGCATATAAGTCGACAGGAAGTTTGTTTTTGTTTTTTTTACCAAATGCAACCTGTCATCCAAGTGGAAACCACATTCATCACTGTGGGGGGAAGGCAAATTAAATTGTTATGGAGTCTGATGTTGGGGGTGAGGGTGGAAGCCGAGGCCAGCACCGCTTAATGCGTGAGGATGCACTCCAAACAGCCCATTAATTGCATTTACAAGTGGAAACTCCCACTCAAAGAGATTCCTGGAAAACGCCTCCTCTGGATGTGCACTGATCTGTTTGCACATGTGACCGACATTAGCAGCAGCAAGACTTACTTTTTATGGCGAGCTTCCATAAGCTTACCATGAATTGATTAACGTGGACCCCGACTTAAACAAGTTGACCAAGTATGCATTGTATTCACTTACGTGTGTGTGGGAAAAAATGCATATTTTTGTATGGACAAAAGGCGGACGTGAGGACAGGTTGTAGAGGACGCTAGAGGCAGTCCCTTTAAGGCACATCCCCAATATTGTTGTCCGGGTGGAAATTGGGAGAATGGTTGCCCCGGGAGATTTTCGGGAGGGGCACTGAAATTCGGGAGGGTTGGCAAGTATGGCTTAAACAATAATAAACAAAAGGTGTGTTCCCCTAAGAAAAGGCATTGAAGCTTAGAGATGCAGAACGAAACTAAAACTGAACTGGCTAGAAAGTAAGCAAAAACAGAATTCTGGACGACAGCAAAGACTTACTGTGGAGCAAAGACAATGTACCTCCGAACACGACATGACAATCAACAATGTCCCCACAAATACGGATAAAAACAACTGAAATATTGTTGATTGCTAAAACAAAAGAGATGTGGGAAATATCGCTCAAAGGAAGACATGAAACAGCTACAGGAAAATACCAAAAAAAAGAGAAAAAGCCAACAAAATAGGAATGCAAGACAAGGTAAGGGGAGCAGTGAGCAGCAGTTTTGGCTGGTAATCATTTATGGTGGTTTAACGCCCAATTCCAACCCTTGATGCTGAGTGCCAAGCAGGGAGGTAATGGCTCCCATTTTTATAGTCTTTGGTATGACTCGGCCGAGTTTGAACTCACAACTTATCGATCTCAGGGTGGACACTCTAACCCAGGGGTCACCAACGTGGTGCCCGCGGGCACCAGGTCGCCCGTAAGGACCAGATGAGTCGCCCGCTGGCCTGTTCTAAAAATGGCTCAAATAGCAGCACTTACCAGTGAGCTGCCTCTATTTTTAAAATTGTATTTATTTACTAGCAAGCTGGTCTCGCTTTGCTGGACATTTTTAATTCTAAGAGGGACAAAACTCAAATAGAATTTGAAAATCCACTTGTTTAAATAAGTTCATTTATTTTTTTTACTTTGCTTCTTATAACTTTCAGAAAGACAATTTTAGAGAAAAAATACCACCTTAAAAATGATTTTAGGATTTTTAAACACACCATTTTACCTTTTAAATTCCTTCCTCTTCTTTCCTGACAATTTAAATCAATGTTCAAGTATTTTTTTTTCTTTTTATTGTAAAGAATAATAAATACATTTTAATTTAATCCTTCATTTCAGCTTATTTTTTTCGACGAATAATTTTTGTGAAATATTTCTTCAAACTTATGATTAAAATTCAAAAAAATTATTCCGGCAAATCTAGAAAATCTGTATAATCAAATTCAAATCTTATTTCAAAGTCTTTTGAATTTCTTCAAAAAATGTTGTTCTGGAAAATCTAGAAGAAATAATGATTTGTCTTTGTTAGAAATATAGCTTGGTCCAATTTGTTATATATTCTAACAAAGTGCAAGTTGGATTTTAACCTATTTAAAACATGTCATCAAAATTTTAAAATTAATCTTAATCAGGAAAAATGACTAATGATGTTCCATAAATTATTATTTTTTTTTTTCAAAAAGATTAGAATTAGCTATTTTTTCCTCTTCATTTTCTGCGGTTGAATTTTAAAGAGTTGAAAATGAAGATAAACTATGTCTCAAAATGTTATTTTTTTCGTGTTTTCTCCTGTTTTAAACCGTTCAATTAAGTGTTTTTGTCATCATTTATTCTCTACAAAAAAACCTTCCATAAAAGGAAAAAAATTGTACGACGGAATGATAGACAGAAATACCCATTTTTTATATATATAGATTTATTTATTAAAGGTAAATTGAGCAAATTGGCTATTTCTGGCAATTTATTTAAGTGTGTATCAAACCGGTAGCCCTTCGCATTAATCAGTACCTAAGAAGTAGCTCTTGGTTTCAAAAAGGTTGCTGACCCCTGCTCTAACCACTAGGCCACTGATTAGGTTAAGTGATAGTGCTCCGGTCTCAGCACCATCGACAGAGGCGGTGACCTTTGCTCCAGCAGGTGCGCTGATCACACTCTCCCTCCACAGGTCCATTGCATGAAGAAAAGATACCGGGGAATGGAACAAGCATGGTGCGCACTAAGTGATTGAAGCCCCAACTTTGGACTTGACAGTTGATCCGTCCGAAGAAAATAAAGCGTTTCACAAGTTCAGACTTCTTCTGTCACATTCAAATCGTTGTCTACCAGGATGCTGTGCGAGTACGAGGTTACGGAGCGGCTGTGGAAAATGTCCGAAACGAGCTCATGATCTCACGGCGCAGATGGGAATGACCACGATGAGAACCACAGCCAGGACGGCGGCAAGGAGCGCCAGGAACTTGCAGACCTTGGCCCGGCGTATGCCCGCCTCTTTACGCCTGAGTAGGGCGTCGTAACCCGGAGTGTCGTCCATCCAGAACTCCATGTTGTTGGGGTTGAGAGAATCATGGGTCTGTAAGGCATGATCGATGAATATGGTAAAACCGTTTCGGTCTATTCACAGGAGATTGATTTACCTGAGAATCGTAAGGAGATATGCGCGCCTCTCTGTCATCAACAGTCCAGATGGGTCTTCCTCTCCCTTCCGCCAGTCTGGGGTCCATCACCTTCCCAGACGTCAGTCCGCCAGTCAAGCTGCTTTCTTTGTTGCCAAACAAAGACGAACCAAACATTTGTTCCACCAGGCTGGACGACTTCTGGGAGAGGAGTTTGGCCCTTCCGCTTGACTGATCTGGCTAGAAAAGTGAAGAGTTTGCTGTAAAATGTGTGAAGAAGAACCAATAAGAACATGGAACAGGAGCTCGACTGGTGTGTTCTTTCATGCAAAGACTACAGTCACACTAACAGGTTCTTGGCCCATTCGTGACACTGGGATAGGGTTATTGTCTTAACCATACCAAATGACCTTCCCACTTTGTTGAGGTAACTACAGTTTGTTCAGTGGAACCTCTGAAGGCACCAACATTTGGCAACAAGGTAGAGAACTTGTTGAATGAAGTCCTGACTCTGAGCAACTTAAACATAACGTTATAAAAACATGCCATCCATCCATCCATCTTCTTTCGATTATCCGAGGTAGGGTCACCTAAGCAGAGAAGCCCAGACTTCCCTCTCCCCAGCCACTTCGTCCAGCTCCTCCCGGGGGATCCCGAGGCGTTCCCAGGCCAGCCGGGAGACATAGTCTTACCAACGTGTCCTGGGTCTTCCCCATGGCCTCCTACCGGTTGGACGTGCCCGTAACAACTCCAGAGGGAGGCATCCTGACCAAATGCCCTAACCACCTCATCTAGCTCCTCTCCATGTGGAGGAGCAGCGGCTTTACTTTGAGTCCCTCCCGGATGGCATAGCTTCTCACCCTATCTCTAGGGGAGACACCCGCCACCCGGCGGAGAAAACTCATTTCGGCCGCTTGTACCCGTGATTTTGTCCTTTTGGTCATAACCCAAAGCTCACGACCATAGGTGAGGATGGGAACATAGATCGACCAGTAAATTGAGAGCTTTGCCTTCCGGCTCAGCTCCTTCTCCACCACAACGGAACTATACAGCATCCACATTACTGAAGATGCCGCGCCGATCCGCC
>NC_084626.1:44172612-44242612 GCF_033978795.1 Nerophis ophidion
ACGTGTTACAACAGCGTGGCTCGTAAAAAAAAAACAGTGTGGGTACTTTCCTGGCCCGCCTGCAGTCCAGACCTGTCTCCCATCGAAAACGTGTGGCGCATTATGAAGCGTAAAATACGACAACAAGACCCCGGACTGTTGAACGACTGAAGCTCTACATTAAACAAGAATGGGAAAGAATTCCACTTTCAAGCGTCAACAATTAGTTTCCTCAGTTCCCAAACGTTTATTGAGTGTCGTTAAAAAAAAAGGTGATGTAACACAGTGGTGAACATGCCCTTTCCCAACTACTTCGGCACGTGTTGCAGCCATGAAATTCTAAGTTAATTATTATTTGCAAAAAAAAAAATCAACTTTAAGAGTTTGAACATCAAATATCTTGCCTTTGTAGTGCATTCAATTGAGAATGGGTTGAAAAGGATTTGCAAATCATTGTACTCTGTTTGTATTTACATCTAACGCAATTTCCCAACTCATATGGAAACTGGGTTTGTATGTATACATATAGTAACTTTGCACTCCTAAATAAGGCTAGCCCACGGTGAGTTTTGACATTTTTTGATCACATCATAGCACTTTTATCATAATGATTTTATGTTCATTAGGTGATTTATTTTAGTGTTGAACAGTGTGCTTGTTTACTGATGACTGTTTTATATAGTTTGTATATGCTGAATTACTATTTTCTGCACAACTATTTTACCACTAAAGAAACCTTGACTTTGACCGTGTAGGTAGATTAATCCATTTATTGTGACAGGACATGCTCCTGGTCCTTAACAGCAGAAGGTTACCTGAAAGTCTGCAAGGGTTTTTTAACAGTCAGTGACCATCTCAATGCATATGCAAGCAATTAATTGAGGAGGCTGCGACGGGTGCATTCGCTGGCAAATTTCACCCTGATTGGACTTTAGATAAAACTGTTCTAAAGCAAATAAGCGACGTGCATTCCAGTAAAAATGTTTCGAAAATGTTCCTCTATGATAGTAAATAAAATAGCATCTGTGTTCAAATATTGGGGTCTTTCCAAAGTTCATTTAAATCACGCCAGCAATTAATAACCTTAGATTATTTAGGATGAATCTCTGCGATGAGGTGGCGACTTGTCCAGGGTGTACCCCGCCTTACGCCCGATTGTAGCTGAGATAGGCGCCAGCCCCCCCCCCCGCGACCCCAAAAGGGAATAAGCGGTAGAACATGGATGGATGGGATTTAGGATGAATCCGAATGAAAAAAGTGTGAAAACTCTATTTAAAAAGCACAACATTTTATGAAGACGTTAGAGGCGGGCGATATCGCAAATTTGGGTATCGATACCGATCCGATCCGATACCGGCCAGGATCGCCGATACCTATACCGGAAGTGTCGTCATCTGATGGGGGGGAGGGACTTCGGGGTATCGATACTTTTGAAAAACAAATTTGTACTTTTGCCTTTATTAATCACGGTGGCAGAGGGGTTAGTGCGTCTGCCTCACAATACGAAGGTCCTGCAGTCCTGGGTTCAAATCCAGGCTCGGGATCTTTCTGTGTGGAGTTTGCATGTTCTCCCCGTGAATGCGTGGGTTCCCTCCGGGTACTCCGGCTTCCTCCCACCTCCAAAGACATGCACCTGGGTATAGGCCCCTCCCACCTCCAAAGACATGCAGCTGGGGATAGGCCCCTCCCACCTCCAAAGACATGCAGCTGGGGATAGGCCCCTCCCACCTCCAAAGACATGCACCTGGGGATAGGCCCCTCCCACCTCCAAAGACATGCACCTGGGGATAGGTTGATTGGCAACACTAAATGGGCCCAAGTGTGTGAATGTGAGTGTGAATGTTGTCTGTCTATCTGTGTTGGCCCTGCGATGAGGTGGCGACTTGTCCAGGGTGTACCCCGCCTTCCGCCCGATTGTAGCTGAGATAGGCGCCAGCGCCCCCCGCGACCCCAAAAGGGAATAAGCGGTAGAAAATGGATGGATGGATGGAATTTGTACTTTTGCCTTTATTAATTGATTATGATAATAATACAACACAGGACAACGATTTAAGTAAGAAAATAAAGTATTCATTACAAAAGTAATACCAATAGCAATAAAGTAATTCAAATAAGGTGCAAACAACTACTGAACCTGGCTTGTCGCCTCAAAACACACAAACACTTAAGGTAAATAACGAAACTCTAGTTGTAAACATGAACACAAAACAAAAGAACTGGGAAATTCAAATAAAAAATTAATAATATCAATTAAAATAAAATAAATAGTGCAAATAAGGTGAAAACAAATACTGAACTTGGCTAGTCGCCTCACGACACACAAGAACTTAAGTAAAAAAGAAAACACTAGTTATTAAACAGTTGTAAAAATGAACACAAAACAAAAGAACTGAGAAATTCTTATCGTTATTTTAGTGTAATAAAATACTTTACAGTTTACAAGCAAGACATTGAGTCGCACTGGAAACACACGCGCGTGTGTGTGTGTGTGTGTGTGTGTCTGAGTGAACCTCGGAGCGAATTATACTGATGTGTGTGCGCCAACGCACCAAGCGTCATGTTAATTGTATTTATTTTATTTTATTTTGGGCTGAAGATGAATTTTTAAAGTGTTTTTAAATCTCGTTCGCGACCCATCACTAGGGAGGAGGGTGGAGTGGTGAGGAGGGTTCACATTTTCCATCCATCCATTTTCTACCGCTTATTCCCTTTCGGGGTCGCGGGGGGCGCTGGCGCCGATCTCAGCTACAATCGGGCGGAAGGCAGGGTACACCCTGGACAAGTCGCCACCTCATCACAGGGCCAACACAGATAGACAGACAACATTCACACTCACATTCACACACTAGGGCCAATTTAGTGTTGCCAATCAACCTATCCCCAGGTGCATGTCTTTGGAAGTGGGAGGAAGCCGGAGTACCCGGAGGGAACCCACGCATTCACGGGGAGAACATGCAAACTCCACACAGAAAGATCCCGAGCCTGGATTTGAACCCAGGACTGCAGGACCTTCGTATTGTGAGGCAGACGCACTAACCCCTCTGCCACCGTGATTAATAAAGGCAAAAGTACAAATTTGTTTTTCAAAAGTATCGATACCCCGAAGTCCCTCCTCCCCCCCATCAGATGACGACACTTCCGGTATCGGATCGGATCGCAGATAGACAGACAACATTCACACAATTGTATTTATTTTATTTTATTTTGGGTTGAAGATAATGATAAATAAATGGGTTGTACTTGTATAGCGCTTTTCTACCTTCAAGGTACTCAAAGCGCTTTGACACTACTTCCACATTTACCCATTCACACACTGATGGAGGGAGCTGCCATGCAAGGCGCCAACCAGCACCCATCAGGAGCAAGGGTGAAGTGTCTTGCTCAGGACACAACGGACGTGACGAGGTTGGTACTAGGTGGGGTTTGATGAATTTTTAAAGTGTTTTTAAATCTTGTTCGCGACCCATCACTAGGGAGGAGGGTGGAGTGGTGAGGAGCGCTCACATTTTTGATTCGCTTAATTTGGTGAAGTATTGATACCATCACGCCAGTATCGATACGATACCGATACTCTAGGTATCGATATGCCCAGCCCTAGAAGACGTCAGTTTGACATTTTTTATATGCGTTATTGTCTACTTGACCAGATCTGTCAACTTAAGAGGTTCCACTGAGTTCATGGCCATTCATGCACACAAAGTAGAGGAAGTTCAAGGAATACTTCACCTTCCCACTTTTTCCGTCTGGAGATCTTCCACCTTTCAGTTTTGAGAAAGACACGCTCCAGTCTTTGGCAGCGGTTGACACGTTTACTTGCTTGGCATCGGCATTCCCTTTCTCTCCAAGCTGGTTTTTTGAGCCGCGAAAAGATGACGCGTCTTTACTGACTTGAGCCCCGCTGCTGTCGGTTTTCTCCCGAGGGCTGTTCCACCTGTTCCAGTCCAGACTACTGGTGCTGGTGGCTGGGAAGAGGTGTCCCGACGCGGACAGAGGCTGAGGCTCGGAGGACTCCGAGGGGGTTAGGGGGTGGCTCATGAAGGAGGAGACGCCGCTGAGGGGCTCGAGCCATCGGTCGTCGGTGCAATGTCCGTTACCGACGGCGGGCTGCGGGATCTTTTCGTCCAGACGCTGCAGAGCTGACAACACCTGAGAAATCTCAGCCTTGACGTCATTTAGTGACTCCAGTTGTCGCTCGATCTGGTTCATGCGCAGCAAGAGTCTACACACGCTGGCTTTTACTCCATCGTCATTGCTTTCCAGCGAGTGGAACAGCCTTTGGAGTTGGCCTAGGCGGCCTCGTCTGGCCTCCGGGGTGTCCTGGTTAAGGCCATCGTTCGGGTGAAGCACTCCCGTGGACCCGCACATGCTTATGTCATCTAAGAAGCGGAATATGGCACTGATGTCATCCTCACCAAATTCGGGATCATCTAATGAAGTCATGAAGGACAGACGGTCAGCATGGACCAGACTACGGAGGCGCCTAGAATCTGGAATATCGGTCTGGGTTCCTTGAGCCTTGAGTCCATCAATTCCAGTATCACCAATCTCACCTCCCAAAGAGCGCCCCAGTTTGCTTATAGCAGGCGTTGATCGCCTGGGTTGTTGTACGCCACGAGACTCAAGCCCTGACCCAGCACTTGCCGGGCTGATCCGGTCCTCTAGACTGTGACTCTTGTTGCTCCAGAAGGGTCTTCGGCTTCTGGGGGGTTGCAAGTGTTTGGGAGAGCGCTCGGGGACTGACACAGGTCCGAAGTACGTCGAGTCCTGTAAATCGTCACTACCTTCATGTTTAGTCCGCTTATCTGGAGACTGTTGGACTGTGCTGGGTGAAGGGTAAGGGTTAGGGATGATATCAAAGCTCTGGTTGTCGAAGCCTTTCTCTTCTTTGGGACTGGGAGACTCGCTGTTGACGGTCACCTGCGGTATGAGAGTCGGCTGGTTGTGGAAGTCCTTCTTAAAGACGTTTCTCCTCTGGTCGACTGATGACTCCTGCTCCATTTCAAACACCTCAACGGGAGCTGAATCTGCACTTGACTCGCTGTCTGTCTCCAAAGGCAAGTAAATACTCTTCATGGCCTCGCTGGGGTACAAAAGTGTGGTGTGAGGCAAGTCAAAAGACACCGCCCGCGTCCTGACCCGAGGAGGAGATATAAGTGAGACGGGATCCGGGGGAAGACTGGACCGTTTGCGTGCCGAGTAATTGGAATTGGGAAACAGCAAGTGTCCGTCAAAACGGCTGCCAGCGGAGTCTGAGTGAGTCCGTGCTCTTCCCCCACCAGGAATGTTCAGCTGGTAGACTCCAGGCAGACTGGGGCCAGGGCACTGGTCCACAGGAAGAACCGTCTGAGCTCTCATTGGTTGGCAGTCATCCGTCACCCCTCCCGTCATTTGAATGAGATTAAATATCGTCACGATGTCGGCAGCGACCCCTATCGGTGACAGGCCCTGTCCTCTGGTGGAGACCCGGTCCCGAAAGAGAGTCGCTGGAAAACAGGGGTCCCGGCTGGCAGCGTCAAACAACAAACTCCTGAGCTCGACGAGATGTCGCAGCTCAAAGCGGGTGCTGACCATGCGACAAAGGTCCTGGAAGGTCAACCACTGACGCATATTAGCCAGTTCCTCCAGGATCCCCAAGAGGACTCCGGGGTATTCCTGCTGCAGGTTAGCCATGGCTGCGCACCTGATGGGAACATGGAGAGTTGAACAGCTATGCAAAAATAACCTAAGTGGAGAAAATTCTTTTGGATACATTTTGCACAAGTAAATGTCATTTTCACCACAACCTGTTCAAGATTAAACAAACATTGTACAGGAACGGTGATGGGTTGTCACTTATGGTGCTCCGTGAAAGGTGGGGCTGGGGAGGATCAGTAAAAAATATATTTTGAATTTGATAGTGTTTAACAATAGCTAGATAGATAGTATTTACTTATTCCTGATTCCCCATAAAACCCTAAAAATGCTGACGTTCACCACGTGGTGCGTTTACTGGTAGTCAGACACGATGCCGTCGTCGAGAGGACACTCACCTGATCGTATTGAAGATCAACTTCAGGAGAGTTCCCGTCGGAAAATTAAAATTCCAGCAGCAGTGTACAGAATTGAGATATAATTTAAAAAGTAAGAAGTAAAAAAATGGGGGTGTTAATGAAAAAAAAAAAAGAAAAATATTACAATAAGAATACACATAAAAAGCAACAATGAGAATAAAAATATAACAGTAAAATATGAATATAACAAGAGAAACTAGGCAGTACTGACCATGTTATGAAAAAGTATTACACTGTTATTGTTGGGCATCCCCTCTCATCCTAGTACCAGGAGTGATAGAGAGGCAAAAAGTCTTTAGTTAATAATAATAAATAATAATGAATTAAATTAGTAACGCACTTTACTTTTGTTAAAATATCAAAGTGCTACAAAGTATAAAAATAGTAAAAAAATAAACAATAAAAATAGAATGTCAGAATTTATAATAAAAAAATAAAATGGAAATGAAATAAGGAAAAAACTAGATAAACATTAGATAAAACAGAAACATAGATAAAAATAGAAATAAAAACATGAAAGCGCCGGATAAAACAGATAAGCAAGCATTGTGGTTAAAAATATGATAATGCACATAGCTCGGCTGGTAGAGCGGCCGTGCCAGCAACTTGAGGGTTGCAGGTTCGATTCCCGCTTCTGCCAACCTAGTCACTGCCGTTGTGTCCTTGGGCAAGACACTTTACCCACCTGCTCCCAGTGCCACCCACACTGGTTTAAATGTAACTTAGATATTGGGTGTCACTATGTAAAGCGCTTTGAGTCACTTGAGAAAAGCGCTATATAAATATAATTCACTTCACTATTTCACTTCACTTCACATTAATGACTTTAGTTGTGAAATTTAAAAATAGACAAATTGAAAGAAATGTAATTAAAACAGAAAAATATGATTACTTCAAAGACATTATGATAATTAATGGACAGACGTAATTGCAATATTTGTTCTTTTTATTGACTCAAAAGTGACCAAAAAGTAATGTCCTAGTCAGATTTAAACATAAAGAAAAATAAACTGGATTTAAAATGGTCAGCTATGTGGTTTAAAGTCCTTGTAGGGGGAGTTTTGGAGAGCGACCTTATTTTGTGGCCCTAAAATAACCACGGTGACGCCGTTACACGGTGTGTGTGTGTGTGTGTCTTTAAATCACTCCCTGAACATTGCCTTGGCTCACTTTATTACCAGCTCCGCGGTATGTGCCAGTTCATCTGTGGCAAAGTGCACCATGGAGTATTTACTTATTCCTGATTGCCCATAAAACCCTAAAAACGCTGACGTTCACACGCGTGGTGCGTTTACTGGCAGTCAGACACGATGCCGTCGTCGAGAGGACACTCACCTGATCGTATTGAAGATCAACTTCAGCCACTCACGGCTCCATCCAAAGTGGAAAACACCGTCCAATGTAGTCCTGCCAGAACCCAAATAGATCCGGTCCGAACCATGACGCCTTCCTCCTGGGGAGCCTTCTTGTCTTTTGCAGCCCGCAGCTCTGGGAGGAGAGAAAATGAGAAATCAGGTCATCTTGCCACAAGTCCCCTGCAGTCCCCTACGGGACCCCAGCCTACGGTTTTCCCCCCCGCCCCTGAGAAGTGTCATTAAGTGCACAGTAAGCTCTCCTAATAGATGGTGGACACACCCTCTGGATGAATATTCTGGAGGAGCACACTTTGTGAAGGTGCCACACCGATCATGAGGGCAGTTTGAGAATATGAAAAGAGCCAATGAAACATTGATGTGGGCTAATTGACACGCCTTACGCTCCGAACCGACCATCAATCTGGGCTGGATTGTTGGACGGCGGTCGACAAACACAACTGTCTGCAGACTTCACCATTACTCCACATTATCCCCCATAAAGGCTTGTACTTAAAGCCCATTAGGACGAGAGTGCTTCTTCCGAGTGGTTGCACTCTCCTCCAATGGCCATAGACAGCTGTAATTCACCTGGAAACTCGGGAGAAGCACATCCATCCTGCATAGGATCGATACAGGCTGTGCTACTAAAGCCGTCCCGTTGTGTACACAA
This sequence comes from Nerophis ophidion, assembly GCF_033978795.1. Taxonomy (NCBI): domain Eukaryota; kingdom Metazoa; phylum Chordata; class Actinopteri; order Syngnathiformes; family Syngnathidae; genus Nerophis; species Nerophis ophidion. The sequence goes on from NC_084626.1 coordinate 44,180,667, forward strand.
ACACAGCAACATACCGCTGATATCAGGGGTCGGGAACCTTTATGGCTGAAAGAGCCATGAAAGCCAGATATTTCAAAATGTATTTCCGTGAGAGCCATATCGGTGGCGACTTGTCCAGGGTGTACCCCACCTTCCGCCCTATTGTAGCTGAGATAAGCACCAGCGCCCTCCACGACCCCAAAGGGAATAAGCCGTAGAAAATGAATGAATGGATGGATGGATGAATGAATACAACTAAATGCGTACAATTTTAAGTAAGACCAACATTTTGAGTATAATAAGTCTCTTATTCTTTTTAATAACATTGTTATTCTGAAGCTAACCAATAATAAATGTAATACTTCTTACCATTAATGCAACTTCTTGAACAGGTGCGATATAAAAATGGAGGGTTGGATTGAAATGCATGAGAATGTTTTATAATTTAAGCATTTAAGTCTCACCTTAAAACTCATCTGTATACTCTAGCCTTTAAATAGACCAGTTGATCTGCCGCTTCTTTTCTTTTTTCTCCTATGTCCCCCCCTCCCTTGTGGAGGGGGTCCGGTCCGATGACCATGGATGAAGTACTGGCTGTCCAGAGTCGAGACCCAGGATGGACCGCTCGCCTGTGTATCGGTTGGGGACATCTCTACGCTGCTGATCCGCCTCCGCTTGAGATGGTTTCCTGTGGACGGGACTCTCGCTGCTGTCTTGGATCCGCTTGAACTGAACTCTCGCGGCTGTGTTGGAGCCACTATGGATTGAACTTTCACAGTATCATGTTAGACCCGCTCGACATCCATTGCTTTCGGTCCCCTAGAGGGGGGGGGGTTGCCCACATCTGAGGTCCTCTCCAAGGTTTCTCATAGTCAGCATTGTCACTGGCGTCCCACTGGATGTGAATTCTCCCTGCCCACTGGGTGTGAGTTTTCCTTGCCCTTTTGTGGGTTCTTCCGAGGATGTCGTAGTCGTAATGGTTTGTGCAGTCCTTTGAGACATTTGTGATTTGGGGCTATATAAATAAACATTGATTGATTATAATTTCAACGTTATTTTTAACACTGTGATTACCAGCGGAATTATTCATTACTTATCGTGTTAAGCAATGTCAGCTAAGATTTATCTAAGAGCCAGATGCAGTCATCAAAAGAGCCACATCTGACTCTAGAGCCATAGGTTCCCTACCCATGGCTTATATCATTCTCAAAGGCTGGTATGTGTGCCATGAGTGGTACACGGGCTCCGTCTGGTGCAGGCCTGGGCAATTGTTTTGACTCCGGCGGGCCAAATTTAGAGAACATAATGTGTCTGGGGGCCGGTGTATCCATTTTTTTAGGAACACTAATACAAAACCTCACGATAAAGTCTGATTGAATGCTAACAACGTTATGACATCCATCCATCCATCTCAATCAATCAATGTTTATTTATATAGCCCTAAACCAGTGGTCCCCAACCACCGGGCCCGATTGGTACCGGGCCGCAGAATAATTTTTTATTCATTTTTATAAAAAAAAAATAAAAAAAAAAATATATATATTTTTTTAATTAAATCAACATTAATAACACAATATACACTTACAATTAGTGCACCAACCACAAAAACCTCCCTTTTTCATGACAAAGAAAAAAAATAAAAAAATAAAAAAATAAGGACACCCCCCAGGCCGCGGGACAAATTTTGAAGCGTTGACCGGTCCGCGGATACAAAAAGGTTGGGGACCACTGCCCTAGAGCAGTGGTCCCCAACCACCGGGCTGTGGCCCAATTGGTACTGGGCCGCAGAATAATTTTTTATTAATTTTTATTTAAAAAAAACAATTTTATTTTTTATTTTTATCAAATCAACATAAAAAAACACAATATACACTTACAATTAGTGCACCAACCACAAAAACCTCAATTTTTCATGACGAAAACGTCCCTTTTTCATGACAAAGAGAAAAAAAAAAAAAAAAAAAGAATTTATATAATTGTGGGCGATCCATGCACTTGACATTTATCTCGGCGTCGATCCCACCGGCTACGCCTCCTTGCCGACATCACGGGGTCGGGTCCGGCGTGCCCTGCCTCGCTGCCGGTCTGCAGGCCACGCCACCCAAGCCAGACACAAGCCGGGACTCCGACTGGCTGAGCCTACTCCCCCCCCCTTCTGAGGGAGCGGGAAGTGAAGAGGGCCACGACCACCTGTGCCCCCAGTCTTCTCCTCCTTTTCCACCTGTTCTTTTTCTTCCTCTTCTTTGTCATTTCCTTCTTCTTCACCAACATCAACTTCTTTAATAAATTCCACAACTTTAACTTCTTCTTCTACCTCTTTAACAACATCGGGGGGCCATTCGCCGCCGCCGCCGCCACCCCCCCGTCTCGTCCGCCAAACCTGCAGGAAACATTGTTGTCGGCTGCTTGCTGCGAGGCCGACGAGTGCGCCTACGAGAGCCCGTAGGCGATTTACCGCCTCCAGTGGTCCAGCCAGGTTGGGCGCTAAATGTGACAGTTGTTAGGGGTTCGGCTCGGACAGGGGTCTCAAACACGCGGCCCGCGGGCCAATTGCGGCCCGCGAGAGGTTATTTTGCGGCCCCCACCTTAATATGAAAGTTTAATGTTAGTGCGGCCCCGCAAGTTTTATATGAATGGCGCTTGGTTAGAGTGTCCGCCCTGAGATCGGTAGGTTGAAAGTTCAAACCCCGGCCGAGTCATACCAAAGACTATAAAAAAAAAAGGGACCCATTGCCTCCCTGCTTGGCACTCAGCATCAAGGGTTGGAATTGGGGGTTAAATCACCATAAATGATTCCCGGGCGCGGCACCACTGCTCCCCTCACTTCACAGGGGGTGATCAAGGGGATGGGTGAAATGCAGAGGACAAATTTCACCGCACCTAGTGTGTGTGTGACAATCATTGCTACTTTAACTTTAACTTGACAGCGTTGTGTGCGGAGCTGAAGGAATCTACCAATCACGGTGTGGTATATGGCTCACTTGCGGGATGCAAGCAGGGAAACGTTTTGCCCCTTTTCCACTAGACCCGCACCCGCTCTTCTTCCCTCGCTCGCTCGCCCGCCTGCTCTCTCTCTCTCTCTCACTCCCTCCCTCCCTCCCGCCGCTGTAAACAATCCAGGCCGAGGAGACGAGTGACCCGGTAGCTTCCGAAGCACTCCGCCGAAGGACCGAGCGACAATACGAGACTGTGGTGCACCGGACCCCAGCGCTGATACTCCGACAGAGAGTCGCTGTTCATTCAGAAAATATAAAAAACAACATATAAAGATAGAATATATTTAACCGCAACATGCAAGTGTAAAAAAAAAACAACATTATGATTTGTACATTTTCAGAATGTGCTTCTATTTTCAAGCACAGAAAACAATCTGAAGGTGTCTTTATTTTTAAGTTATCGTGCAGGGATTTCACCAGTCCGGCCCACTTGGGAGTACATTTTTCCCCATGTGGCCCCTGATCTAGTGAAGTGAATTATATTTTATATAGCGCTTTTCTCAAGTGACTCAAAGCGCTTTACATGGTGACACCCGATATCTAAGTTACATTTAAACCAGTGTGGGTGGCACTGGGAGCAGGTGGGTAAAGTGTCTTGCCCAAGGACACAACGGCAGTGACTAGGATGGCAGAAGCGGGAATCGAACCTGCAACCCTCAAGTTGCTGGCACGGCCACTCTACCAACCGAGCTATGCCACCCCACTCTAAAATGAGTTTGACAGCCCTGGTCTAGTCTCTTACGTGAATGAGCTAAATAATATTATTTGATATTTTACGGTAATGTGTTAATAATTTCACACATAAGTCGCTCCTGAGTATAAGTGAAGTGAATTATATTTATATAGCGCTTTTCTCCAGTGACTCAAAGCGCTTTACATAGTGAAACCCAATATCTAAGTTACATTTAAACCAGTGTGGGTGGCACTGGGAGCAGGTGGGTAAAGTGTCTTGCCCAAGGACACAACGGCAGTGACTAGGATGACGGCAGCGGGAATCGAACCTGCAACCCCCAAGTTGCTGGCACGGCCACTCTACCAACCGAGCTATACCGCCGGTTGGTTTGCACCCCCGGCCAAACTATGTAAAAAACTGCGACTTATAGTCCGAATAATACGGTACTTCTAATGCCAAATGACACCAGGAGCCACAGCTGTTAATGTTTTTGTTGATTAAAGTCCTTGAGAGATGGCTAATGGCTTTTGTAGACCGCGTGCCTGTGGACTGTAGGAGACTGTGGTCTTTGGAGCATTTACAGTACGACAAAAGTGACAAAACTATCGCTGTGGATCTGGTGTCAACTGAGATGAGACTTGCGCTCTTTTTCCTTCTTCTTTACTGGTTTGATGAGCGGGGCGACGACCGTTGGGGTCAGCGATGGATTCAAGGCTGGATCTAGGGCTGGGTTCCTGGCAAGAAGGTCCATGAGCGAGGTATTCCCCTCCCCTGTTGAAATGATGAGGTTACTGGAACCAGCATGTCTACTGGTATGAAAGGTGTGATTACCTGTCATGTGGTCTTCATGGCTGGGTTCTGGTTCTGAGTCGGAGTCTGGACTGTGGAGAGAAACCCGCGCCAAGGCTGCCAGATCACTTATGAAGCTTCTTTCTGCCTCCTAATGGACACAGGAGCACAGTGCTCAGAGGAAACAGACTATACCTTTACACGGCATGACATCATACATTATACATGACATTATCATTTCAAAAATGACTAAACTCAACTTATCCAAACAGTCATTGTCCTGGTTTGAGTCATATCTAAAAGGGCCATGAACAATGTGTCACCATTAATAATGTGAGATCTTCCTTCCGCAAAATTGAACCAGGGGTAGGGGTTAGTGCAGGGGTCGGGAACCTTTTTGGCTGAGAGAGCCATGAAAGCCAAATATTTCGAAAACGAATTTCCGTGAGAGCAAAATTATATTTTGGTAATACTTTGATATGGGGAACATATTCACCATTAATTAGTTGCTTATTAACATGCAAATTCGTAACATATTGGCTCTTAATTAGTCGTTTTTAAGTGCTTATTAATGCCTTTTTCTGCATGGCCTTATTTTACAAGCAGTAAGCCATTAACTAAGAGTCTTCCCTTATAACCTCAGAATTATTGCTTATTAGTACCCCTAACCCTTACATGGTCCCCTAGTGTCCAAATAACTCTTAAGTCTTTGTTACTTAGAATATGTTCCCCATACTCAAGTGTTACCGATATTTTTTAACACTAAATACAACTAAATGTGCGCATTTTTAAGTTAGACTAACATTTTTAGAGTATAATAAGTCTCTTATTCTTTTTAATAACATTGTTATTCTGAAGCTAACAAATTAATGAAATACTTCTCACCATTAATGCGACTTCTTGGATTGATGGAATAAAATGCATGAGAATGTTTTTAATTTTGAACGTTATTTTTAACCCTGTGATTACCAGCGGAATCATTCATTACTTATCGCAGGGGTGCCCAGACTTTTTCTGCAGGCGAGCTACTTTTCAATTGACCAACTCGAAGGGATCTACTTCATTTATATATATCATTTATATTTATTTATTTATGAAAGAGACATTTTTGTAAACAAGTTAAATGTGTTTAATGATAATACAAGCCTGTGTAACACATATAGATGTCTTTCTTTCACAAAGACAAGAATATAAGTTGGTGTATTACCTGATTCTGATGACTTGCATTGATTGGAATCAGACAGTAATGATGATAACGCCCACATTTTCAAATGGAGGAGAAAAAAAGTTGTCCTTTTTGTACAATACCACATGAAAGTGGTTGGTTTTTGGCATCTAATTCATCCAGCTTCCATACACTTTACAAGAAAAACATTGGCGGCAAATTCCGTAGCTTGCTTGATTGACATTCACGGCACCCGAGGGTCTTGTGAGATGACGCTGGCTGCTGCCAGTTCATTATTATGAAAAAATGACAGAGAGGAAGGCGAGAAACACTTTTTATTTCAACAGACTTTCGCGCCGTCCCTTCCGTCAAAACTCTAAAGGCTGACTGCAAATTTCCTATCTTCACAATAAAAGCCCTGCTTCATGCTGCCTGCGCTAACAAAATAAGAGTCTCGGAATCGCTTGTGCACGCCAGTTTTCCGAGACTCTGTATTTAGTTAGCGCAGGCAGCATGAAGCAGGGCTTTTATTGTGAAGATAGGAAATGTGCAGTCGGCCTTTAGAGTTTTGACGGAAGGTACGGCGCGAGAGTCTGTTGAAATAAAAAGTGTTTCTCGCCTTCCTCTCGGTCATATTTTCATAATAATGACCTTGCAGCAGCCAGCGTCATCTCACAAGACCCTCCGGTACCGTGAATGTCATTTAAGTGACGTCTTGGTGAAGATTGATGATCACTAATTTTTAGGTCTATTTTTTTTAAAAGCCTGGCTCGAGATCGACTGACACACCCCCCGTGGTCGACTGGTAGCTCGCGATCGACGTAATGAGCACCCCTGACTTATCGTGTTAAGCAATGTCAGCTAAGATTTATCTGAGAGCCAGATGCAGTCATCAAAAGAGCCACATCTGGCTCTAGAGCCGCAGGTTCCCTACCCCTGGGGTAGTGTCTTGGGACTGATACTATTCAGTCCATACATCAATGACCTACCAGATGTGTGTATAGATATAGATCTACAGATGCATATACATCTGTGCTCTAGTTGCTGAGAAATTAAATGCTAAATTAGTCAAAATAGCCTCTTGGCTGGCATCATCCTGTTTAACCCCTAAACACTAAAAAGACTAACTCTGTCAGCTTCTTCATAAAAAAGCTACCTCAAACAAACCTTCCGAATATAAAAGTTAATGAGGAGCTCATTGAACAAGTACCTGAAGTAAAATATTTGGGCATATGCATAGACTATCAGCTGAATTATGTGTAAAACCTTGAAAGCAAACCTAGGCTGTTTTAAGATTATAAGAAACTGCTTAAATCTTAGCTCAGCTTTTACTTTTATGAATTCAATGATTCTTTCAAACATATCATATGGCTTAACTACAAGGTCCCAGGCACACCGGTCATCAATTAACACCATTGAGTGTCTTTATAACCGCGCCTTGAAAGTCTTAGACAAGAAGAGTATACCATATCATCATTGCCAAATTTGAACCCAATACAATATTTTAAGTTTTACCAATTTTAATTTGTTAGACACAGTCAAACTGTTCTTTAAAAGCTTGGATAACTCTGCTCCCCAATTGCTCTGCAAGGCAATTACAAGACTGCAAAGTGATACCAGATCTACCACCCGAGCAACGTCAAAAGGCAACTGTTGGGTTCCATTCCGTAGAACATCTTTTTGCCCAGACTGCCTTTCCAAAAAAAAAAGAGCACAACTATGGAAATCTCTACCTGACACTTTGAATTGAATTGAATTGAATTATATTTATATAGCGCTTTTCTCTGGTGACTCAAAGCGCTTTACATAGTGAAACCCAATATCTAAGTTACATTTAAACCAGTGTGGGTGGCACTGGGAGCAGGTGGGTAAAGTGTCTTGCCCAAGGACACAACGGCAGTGACTAGGATGGCGGAAGCAGGAATCGAACCTGCAACCCTCAAGTTGCTGGCACGGCCACTCTGCCAACCAAGCTATACCGCCCCAAATACAACTAAAAAAGTATACCTGCACTTGTCACTTTCAAAAAACAAACTAAATTGCGGCTAATTGAGCAACAATCCTGTTCCCATGTTTAGTTTTTACTAATTTTTACGAATTGTTTTTTTATCTAGTCTGCTCTTTGTCTGTTATTATTATTCATATTATTAATGGCTTTTATCAAGTCTGCACTTTGTCTGTATTATTACTATTATCATTAACATCAACTCTTCTTTGCCTTATTGTTTTTATTTTCAATGATGTTGTTGTTGGGGACAAGTGTTGTAAATTAGCTTTGGCTACAAACACTATGATGCATACACTGCAAAATGTCAGAGTTCAAAAACAAGAAAAGAAAAATACAAAAACGAGGGACATTTTATTTGAACTAAGCAAAATTATCTGCCAATAGAACAAGAAAATTTGGCTTGTCAAGACATTCCAAAACAAGTAAAATTAGCTGACCTCAATGAACCCGAAAATACTTTAAAATAAGTATATTCTCACTAATTAGTGCACTTTTCTTGGTATAAAAAGAATGAGACCTTTTTGCTCAATATGTTGAAAAATATTCTGAAATTACTTAAAGGCCAGTGCCATTATCTTGACAAAACGATATGATTTTTTTTCATGCTTGGAATAAGAAATTATTACTTTAAAAAAGTAGTTTTATACTTGTGAGTGTGGATGAGACGGCTTTGCAACAGTTGATATTCTGGTTTCAAGCATGTTTTAGTCAATATAGGTCGTAAAATCTCAGCAACAAGCTGTAATATCTAACTGAGATCATTTAGGACCAAAACCCTTAAAGGGGAACATTATCACCAAACCTATGTAAGCGTCAATATATACCTTGATGGTGCAGAAAAAAAGACCATATATTTTTTTAACCGATTTCCGAACTCTAAATGGGTGAATTTTGGCGAATTAAACGCGTTTCTGTTTATCGCTCTGGAAGCGATGACGTCAGAACGTGACGTCTCCGAGGTAACACAGCCGCCATTTTCATTTTCAACACATTGCAAACATCGGGTCTCAGCTCTGTTATTTTCCGTTTTATCGACTATTTTTTGGAACCTTGGAGACATCATGCCTCGTCGGTGTGTTGTCGGAGGGTGTAACAACACTAACAGGGAGGGATTCAAGTTGCACCACTGGCCCGAAGATGCGAAAGTGTCTGCCGCCAGACCCCCATTGAATGTGCCGGAGTGTCTCCACATTTTACCGGCGATGACAGACATGGCACAGAGATGTATGGATAACCTGCAGATGCATTTGCAACCATAAAGTCAACGAAATCACAAAGGTGAGTTTTGTTAAAGTTGACTTATGTGCTAATCAGACATATTTGGTTGCGGCTATACTGCCAGCTAATCGATGCTAACATGCTACGCTAATCGACGCTAACATGCTATTTACCGGCGGTGCTAAAGCAGACATGGCACAGAGATGTATGGATAACCTGCAGAAGCATTTGCAACTATATTACATTTCCTTCCACCCACATTTAATGCGAAACAAACACTTACCAATCGAAGGATTTAAGTTGCTCCAGTGTCACAAGATGCGAAAGTCCTGATCGTTTGGTCTGCACATTTTATCGACGATGCTAACGCAGCTATTCGGCCATGCTATGGCTATGGAGAGCGTAAATAGCTATTCGCTCAATAGCTTCAGTTTCTTCTTCAATACTTTCATACTCCAACCATCCGTTTCAATACATGCGTAATCTTTTAAATCGCTTAAGCCGCTGAAATCCGAGTCTAAATCCGAGCTAATGTCGCTATATCTTGCCGTGCTATTCGCCATTGTTTGTTTACATTGGCAGCACTTTATGACGTCCCAGGGAAATGGATAGTCGCATCGCAAATAGCAAAAATCAAGCACTTTAAAGCTTTTTTTAGGGGTATTCCGGGACCGGTAAAACTTTGAAAAAAACTTTAAAAAATTCAAGAAGCAACTGGGAAGTGATTTTTATTGTTTTTAACCCTTTTGAAATTGTGATAATGTTCCCCTTTACAATAAGTATATTCTCACTAATAAGTGCACTTTTCTTGGTATAAAAAGAATGACACCTTTTTGCTCAATATGTTGAAAAATATTCTGAAATTAAGTAAAGTGCCATCATCTTGACAAAACGATATGATTTTTTTTCATGCTTGTAATAAAAAAATATTACTTTGAAAAAGTAGTTTTATACTTGTGAGTGTTGATGACACGGCTTTGCAACAGTTGATATTCTGGTTCCAAGCATGTTTTAGTCAATATAGGTCATCATGAATTACCATGAATTGATTAACGTGGACCCCGACTTAAACAAGTTGAAAAACATATTGGGGTGTTACCATTTAGTGGTCAATTGTACGGAATATGTACTGAACTGTGCAATCTACTAATAAAAGTATCAATCAATCAATCAATCAATCACATCTCAGCAACAAGCTATAATATCTAACTGAGATCATTTAGGACCAAAACCCTTAAAACAAGTAAAACACTGACATAAAATCTGCTTAGTGAGAATAATTCTCTTATCAGACAGAAAATAGGCAAATATCTCCTTTATTTGAGATATTTAATCTTATTTAGATTTCAGTTTTTGCGTGACTGTTTCAGATATCTATGTTTCTGTATCCGTCCCTGTTTCAAATAAACCTTTTATATTAAAGAACTGACCCGGAGCTGTCCATTGGTCCATTCCAAGCTTTGATCCTGGGCTACTTTTCTCCGTCTCAGTTCCTGGCACACCACCTCCGCTTTCAGATCACACTGCTCTAACTCCTTCCTTTTGTGGAGCTCCACTCTTGAGAAGAAACCCCCGTTAAATGTGTTTGACAAAACAAGCAAAGGGAAAAACAGTTTTTTGCTTTACCTCTGTTGGAACTTAGCAGAGGTGGGTTTCCTTGCCCAGTTCTCCAGCTCTCTCAGCAGACTGCTGCTGGGGTTCTGCTCAGCCGAGTCTGCACGGACATGAGATGAGAGTTAAATAACAACATCTCACTTAACACTGACCACAACATAAATGGGTTATATTATCAAACATTATACAAAGGAAAAATACAACATAAGATAAAAAAGCTACTTAAACCCAGTATTAAAAATTCACGTCAGGTGTATCTTCAAAGCTGTCTTGAATGACAATTAGTGAGAGTTTAATGTGAGATGGCAACCCATTCCAGAACGATATACATCTAAACATGACTGTATGTTTGAGGAGATTGGTCCTGGGAGCAGGAAGTGCCAAATAGCCATTGCTGGCATTCCGATTGCCATGAAAATGGGTGTTAGTTGATTTTAAAAACTGTTTGTAAAAGTAATCTAGTGATTGATCGAACATGATAGTTCTAAAAAACATCTTTTTTTTCCAAGATGGCGCTGCTGTAGTGGCTGCTGTAGGCAGGAGCTCTGTGCTCTTGTGTCATCCTTTTGTGTTTCCCTCTTGTTTTCATGTGTTATTATATTTTCTTGCCTTTTGGTCCGGGACGCTTTGGGACTGTGTGACAAGGGGTGGCACTTTGGTGACCTCTGTGGTGCTTTTTTTTGTGGACTTCTGGATCTGCCTCCCGGGAGCCTTTTGGCCATGGAGACCAGCTGCAGGGTCTTTGCCACACCGGAGTCGGTTTGGAGGGACCGGAGGAGATGCGGATGAGGGGACAGGGCTGCGGAGCTAACAATGAGCGCTGGGACGGAGAGTCTTCGCGGTGTGTTGGCTGGGTGAGCAGGTGTCGGACACCTCAGTCACCTTGGACGTATCCTCGCTCATCCATGCGGACTGGACACTGGCCGAGAGTGGAGTCGGCTGTCTTGGTTGCTTTGTTGGGTCTGCTCCTGTCTCTGGCCATGCTCCCTCCTCCCCAGCGGACGATGGCGTGGAACACCGCAGAGGCCACCACAGTGGATATGTTTCTTTTACTTTTTATTCATAGCTGTATGTAGAAGTGTCTGGTTGTATCTGCTGCTTTAATGTCTTTAATGTCCTCTGTGTTCTTTGATGTTTCCCTCTTACACACATGGAAGAGGGATGTGTTCTATGGCAATGAGTTGTTGTTTTTTTCCCTTGGCCTCAGTCTGCACCCCCTCTTCAGGGCCCAGGCTAAGACTGATTTTTTTTATTTTATTTTAAACTTCTATTTTTTTCTCCCATTCCCCCCCCACCCCTTGTTTACCTGTATCTCATCTTTTTTGTAAGGGGCGCTGGAAGCTGGCAGACCCGTCAGCGATCCTGTTCTGTCTCCCTGTAATGTTTGTCTAATCTTGAATGGGATTGTGCTGAAAATTTCAATTTTCCTGAAGGAACTCTCCTGACGGAATAAATAAAGTACTATCTAATCTAATCTAATCTAATAAGGAGACCACAATGCATCTTTTGTTCAACAGACAGGCGTGAATGCATCAGTGAAATATTAGTGTGCAAAGAACATTCAAGTAACAGTCTAGCCCAGGGGTATTTGAGTGGGCCAAAATTTTATACTGAACAAAGCCGCGGGCCAAGGTTGAACAAATTAACCAATAGGGACCCAAACAAGTTTTGCATTGAACAAGCAAGGCTTATACACAGTAACTTTATAGTGACATGCAAAATCGAGTTTCAAATAATAATAATAATAATAATTAAAAAATATCAATGGCATATCAAATAATAAATAAAAAAATGTCAAAATGACCCCCGCTTGCTTTGATTTTTCAGTGTGTGGCCCTCAGTGGATAAAGTTTGGACTCTCCTGGTCTACTGTTTTCAACAGCAAATTTTTTTATTTTTGTCCTTGGGTAGAGGGATGACTTTGGCCTCCTTCAAAACCCCAGGACAGACTCCATATCTTAATGATTTATTAAATATATGACAAATCGGAGTTGGTACATGGCATGCCGCAATTCTTAATAATTTGCCATCAAATATTGGTCTGGCTTCCTAATAGCCATATTGTTTTTTACCTATTTTACTTAACCTATTTATTAACTATACACCTATGCCTATGCTCTGGCATCAAATGTATTTAATAATAAGAATGTATTAAAACAAAACATCCATCTGTCATCAAGTCTTTCATGATTGCGAACGATCGGCAAAATTCCCCAAAAAGTGCAGTTCCCCTTCAAGTAGTCTCACCAAGGTTTCTGTTGGGCTGCTGTGTAAGCAGTTTCTTGGCGACATCCTGAATACGAGAATAGTAGCTCTGGACGAGGGCGGCAAGAGAATCTCTGGTCATGTACACACTTTCAGATGCAGCCTCCATGAGATGGTGCTGCATGTCCAGACAGGTGAAGTTAGTCAACTTGAATGGAAGTTGGCCAAAATGACAACTTAGTACCTTCAAGCCGTCACCCTTCCTGGAGCTGCTTTGTGAGTCTGAGGCCTGGCCTTCCATCTGCTCTAGGATGGCGTGGCTCAGAGCGTTACCGAGTAGCAGCTGTGCATGGTTCTGAAAAAGCTCAGTCCCAGTTTCTAGCTCTGACAAAAACTCTTGCTGGAAACTGTGGGTCACCAATTGGCTCTCGGGGCCCAGATGCCTCTCTGCTAGGCTCACACTGCTGCTCTGTTGTTATTGTTAGGACATAAAAACAGTACATGACCACATTCTTTTTTAAATGAAAAAAACAAACAAACAGGTTTTCAGTATCAGAGATAACATATTTCATATTTTTTTCTTAGCAGCTCTGTAGTAAAAGCATTTAAGTCTCACCTTAAAACTCATCTGTATACTCTAGCCTTTAAATAGACCTCCTTTTTAGACCAGTTGATCTGCCGCTTCTTTTCTTTTTCCCCTATGTCCCCCCCTCCCTTGTGGAGGGGGTCCGGTCCGATGACCATGGATGAAGCACTTGCTGTCCAGAGTCGAGACCCAGGATGGACCGCTCGCCTGTATCGGTTGGGGACATCTCTACGCTGCTGATCCGCCTCCGCTTGGGATGGTTTCCTGTGGACGGGACTCTCGCTGCTGTCTTGGATCCGCTTTGAACTGAACTCTCGCGGCTGTGTTGGAGCCACTATGGATTGAACTTTCACAGTATCATGTTGGACCCGCTCGACATCCATTGCTTTCGGTCCCCTAGAGGGGGGGGGTTGCCCACATCTGAGGTCCTCTCCAAGGTTTCTCATAGTCAGCATTGTCACTGGCGTCCCACTGGATGTGAATTCTCCCTGCCCACTGGGTGTGAGTTTTCCTTGCCCTTTTGTGGGTTCTTCCGAGGATGTCGTAGTCGTAATGATTTGTGCAGTCCTTTGAGACATTTGTGATTTGGGGCTATATAAATAAACATTGATTGATTGATTGATTGATTGTAGTTGTTTTATTTGAAATTCAGCATCTTTCTGTCTTCTTGTCCCTGCTTGCTCTCTGTGTTTTGTCTTGTCTACACTTAAAGCCTTTTTCTTTGCGCTGTCGTCTAAATCTAAACATCAGACATGGAAATGATCAGCTGGACTCTCGACTCCACCTCTTTTCGACAAGGGAAAGAGGTTCTGGGGAGCCTGGCTGCCCTGATGGAACCATTGCTGTGGGGTACGTGAGAGATTCCTGGGATAAACGGAGAATCATGTGCCTCTCAGTCCTTTCCCTCGAGGACGTGGAAGACATCTACCTATTTGGAACCGTGATCGCAGGGCACCTGCTGATTGGGCTGGGCATTGCTCTGGTGTATCGTCAAATTCTTAAGACGATGGCAGCCACTCAGGGGGCCCAAAGGCTTTTCGTTGCAAAGGAAGTTTTGGGCGGGGCTGCGGGATCACAGTCTGGGGCGATTTCTGAACTGAATCGCAAGATGGATCACATCATGGAAAAGCTGGTTGAAAGGGAAAATTTGGGTATATGGGCCAGCATGGACGAATATAACAGACAAGCCATTTTAATGTCTGCTCGCGGAAAAACAATCCTAATCTACGATTTGACTCCCTCGAATGGCCTTGACACAACAACAGGAGCAGGCTGTTCTGAAAACATCCCCGAGGACTCCTCAATGATGGACGCTTTTGACATCCCTCCCTCCTCAACGACACCTGGAGCCAAACTTTTGCTTGCATGCAGAACGGCAACAGGCCTATGGACACTACATCAACAGACCCAAGACAATGGACACCCCACCCCACGCCTTCACCCCCGATTGATTCCCCTTTGGGTTGATGGACGGCTAGCAGCCCTTCATAGCAGCAGTCGACCTCCAGGGCCCCAACTCCCCCACAACCCCCTGTTGCAAGTTGTCGTGATTATATGTAACATGTTTATGTGTGCTATGGAATGGAGTTTTTTTACCACTCCAGACTAAACCCCCTTAGGAGCCCAGTCTAGATTGTATTTTTTTACTCATCTTCTTTCCCAGTGGTTTACCTTTTTCCCACCTTTGACGGGGTGCCTTGTGGCGACCCATCAGCGTTCCTGTTCTGTAACCCTGTACACTGTTTGTTTGTCCAATATTGAACGCGTTTGTGCTGAAAACATAGTTTTGTTGTACTTGTTGCAATGACAATAAAGACCGATCCTATCATCGTTTCTCGTGTTTGCAAACTTGCCCAACCTCAGCACCACTTTTTTGAGCGGGTCTCTGTTTGCAGCTGCATCTCTACGGGTCAAACCTCTGACTCCCTTGGGAATAAGTTTTCATGCACCATTTATTGGTTTGCTTGTATACACGTCTAGCATGTCTTTTCCAAACGCCCAATCCGCAGCGCTTTCTGTTTCTTCTCCTCGTACCTTGAGAGTGGAGTGGACACAGGACTGGACCGTGGCAGGGTCCTGCGTCAGCAGAGCTCCGAAGTCAGTCCGAGAGAGAACCTTCAGCTTGGCCAGCCTCATCTCTTTGAGCACTTGCAGGCAGAAGTGTCGGGCTATGAAGTGGCGCCGCACGGACACCAGCAGGTGCTCATGTTTTTTCTCCAGCAGCGTCCCCACTTGGCTGAAAAAAAGGATCGAATTTCAGATTCAGCTGCAACCATTTAGTTCTTTGTGACATCAACCAAGACAAGTTCCGTATTTTCCGGACTATAAGGCAAAATATTTTTCTTCCTCAAAACTCGACAGCGCGCCTTATACCCTAATTTTCGAAATAATTCTGTTTTTTTTCACCGACCTCAAAGCAATTTTATTTGGTACATGGTGCAATGATAAGTATGACCAGTAGATGGCAGTTAAACACAAGAGATAAGTGTAGGCTGCACTATGATGGGTCTCAAGTAAACAACACCAACATTTTAAATGTCCCATTGAAAATATAGAACACTACACATTGCCCTCAAACATCTATCAAAATGTTTTAGTACGACTTTTAGTACGAGCTGCACCTCTTGATGGATTGTCGACGCATTCTAGAGGCTAATCTTACCTGTGATAAAATGGCAACCAAGGTGATCAAAATGGTCAACCAAAGAACGAGATTCCTCTACAGAATCTCCTCTCTGGTCAACAAAAGCACCTTGAGGATTCTAGCGGGAACTCTCATTCAATCCTTCTTTGATTACGCTTGCACCTTTTGGTACCCCAGCACCTTCAAAACCCTCAAATCTAGACTCCGAACATCCCAGAATAAGCTAGTCCGGTTACTTTTAGACCTCCACCCCAGATCACACCTCAATCCAACCCACTTCTCCAAAGTGGGCTCAGGGTGGAGGACAGAGTCAAACAACTTGCACTGAGCCTGGTCTATAAAATCCGCTACACCTCCCTGATACCGAAGTACATGTCAAACTACTTCTTTAACGTAAATTACCACCATAACCACAACACCAGGGGGAGCTCCACAAACCACGTTAAACCCAGATTCCGATTTAACAAAGGTCTTAACTCATTCTCTTTCTATGCCACATCAATGTGGAATGCACTCCCAACAGGTATAAAAGTAAGTGCATCTCTATATTCCTTCAAAACCGCTCTAAAACAACACCTCCAGGCAACTTCAACACTTTACTAATACCCTCCTCCATTCACATCCCATCTCCCCGGATTATAAACAACTCAAATGTACTTCTAATGTATATACTTGTTCTTATGCTATCTGAACTCACTATGTTCTCTGCTGGCTGTACATATCCTACTAAGTAAGACCTACACTGTTTCAATGTCCACATTTCTCTGTTGATGCAATTGTTGATGACTGAAGTTCTGATATCAACCAAAGCTCCTCATCCCACCCCCCGGATTGTAAATAATGTAAAAAATTCAATGTATATACTATGATGGTTAACTTGTGTGATGACTGTATTATGTTGATATTAAATATTTGTACCATGAATTGATTAACGTGGACCCCGACTTAAACAAGTTGAAAAACTTATTCGGGTGTTACCATTTAGTGGTCAATTTGTAGGGAATATGTACTGAACTGTGCAATCTACTAACAAAAGTATCAATCAATCAATCAATCAATCAAAGCATTAAACATATAATAATTATTATGGTGTGTGTATAAGGCAAGACATTTTCTGGCGTATTGTTTCGCAATACTATGCAAAAGCCACTTTTCTTACCTCCTGGTACCTGCTGATCTGTATTTGGGATCTGCATAAATCCTGAAAAATTGCACATGTCCGTCGTTGAAGTCGATAAGCTTCTTCTTTTTCTCTATCTTCTTATTATGGGACATCCATCCTCCACTGTTGCCATTTCTAATATAAAGTAGTGTAAAGTTCCGTCAGTAAACTTGCCATGAAAGCGCTAAAACATACCGGTGTAGTGAGTTTACATTATTCACCCAAGGAACTTTAGTTATCAGAAAGTTCCGGTCGGATGTTTTTTCACAGGACACATTTCCGTTGTTGTAGTTTCAGGATGAGGAGATCCTGCTCTGTTATTGATTTAAGTAAAGTCTGAACAAAACAGTTAGCGCCATCTTTTGACACTTTTTCCACTCCCGTCCTTCCGCGCTACACCACTACAACAAAGATGACGGGGAGAAGACCCTGCCTAAAGTGAGCCACGCCACGTAAATAAGACCGCCCCCAAAACGGCGCATCCGGAAGCGACTGTCAGAAAGAGGCTGGAAGATGATCTGTAAAACATCATCTATGCAACATTTTGACCAAAGAACCACCATTACATGTTATGTAGACCACAAGGAAGTGTTTTCCATTTAGAAAAAATATAATAATAATACCATTTTATTAATGCGCCCTATAATCCGGTGCGCTGTATATGTCAGGTTCAAACACTGATGACATCTATTAAACAAGACAAGAAGCAAGGAATCAAACAGAGACAGAATTCAATTCGGCTCAATATTGAGGAGTGTCGCCTGGACACTGTACCCTTCTACAATCTCCAGCATGCTCTGGTGGAAGATTGCATTCCTCCCTTTTTATTTGACTTTCTCCGACCACATGACTACAGCTCCTTCCAGAGGGAAGTGGGTCGTAAGCAGCGTTGCCTTTGGTCACAGAACAGTTCAATAGAAAAGGTCGTAAACGAGTTCAAAAAGAGGATCGTAAAACAGTTCAAAAAGACGTTCGTAAAACAGTTAAAAAAGGGAGTCACCAGGAGGGGATTCTGGTCCTGCTTCCTCTTCGCTTTTATAGTCCTTAGGTCAGACAATATCTTTCTGTTTGATTATAATACATGAAAGACAACAGGAAGAACTTCATCTTGCTTCCCCCCTACACAGTGGAGTCTAACGAGCCTTACTCTTGGTAGGTTCCAAAGAAAGCTTTTGGTGTTCTCGCTGGGAACTGATTTCAACACAAAGTTTTTGTGATCATTTAGAATTATTCTAACGTTAAATATCAAAAAAGATCGAAAATAGACCATTGATTGGCTGTGCGCCTTATAATCCGGTGCGCCCTATGGTCCGAAAAATACGGTATATCACAATTGCTATTCGTCAATTCATTACATAATAACTTCAATTAGCTGAGTCAAAATATTGCAGTGGTTTCCAAAAGATTGTGATACACGTTGGCATGTCACTTTCTGCACACTCCAGAAGTTCAGAAACTCTAGATCAGGGGTGTCAAACTCAAATACAGAGTGGGACAAAATTTAAAACCGAACAAAGCAGCGGGCCGAGGTTGAACAAATTAACCTTTTAATAAGGACCCAAACAAGTTTTGCATTGAATCTTGAACAAGCAAGGCTTACAGTATATAAATGTATAGTGACATGCAAAATCGAGTTTCTAATAATACTAATAATTAAAAAATATCAATGGCATATCAAATAAAATTTAAATAAAAATGGAATGCCTCTTTTCGGCGGCGGGGTTGAGGTGGACGGGGTTTGGTGATAGCGGGGGGTGTATATTGTAGCGTCCCGGAAGAGTTAGTGCTGCAAAGGGTTGTGAGTACTTGTTCTGTTGTGTTTATGTTGTGTTACGGTGCGTGTGTTCTCCCAAAATGTGTCATTCTTGTTTGGTGTGGGTTCACAGTGTGGCGCATATTTGTTACAGTGTTAAAGTTGTTTATACGGCCACCCTCGGTGTGACCTGTATGGCTGTTGACCAAGTATGCTTGCATTCACTTGTGTGTGTGTATAAGCTGCATATATTATGTGACTGGGCCGGCATGCTGCTTGTATGGAAGAAAAGCGGACGTGGCGACAGGTTGTAGAGAACGCCAAAGGCCCACCCCCAATATTGTTGCCCGGGATGAAATTCGGGAGGGACACTGAACTTCGGGAGTCTCCTGGGAAACCGTGAGGGTTGGCAAGTAAGAGTATTAGCGGTGAATGCCGTGTTACAGCATTTGATATTGATATTGCCTCAAGGGCCAAGTGAAATTACACAGCGTGGCCCGCGGGCCAGAGTTTGACACCCATGCTCTAGAACAGGGGCGCTCACACTTTTTCTGCAGGTGAGCTACTTTTCAATTGACCAAGTCGAGGAGATCTACCTCATTCCTATTTATAATTTATATTTATTTATTTATTTATGAAAAAGACATTTTTGTTAATGGTGTTTAATGAAAATACAAGCATGTTTAACACACATAGATTCCTTTCTTTCATGAAGACAAGAATATAAGTTGGTGTATTTGATTCTGATGACTTGCATTGATTGGAATCAGACAGTGGTGCTGATAACGTCCGCATTTTCAAATGGAGGAAAAAAAAAGTCCTCCTTTCTGTCCAATACCACATGAAAGCGGTTGGATTTGGCATCTCATTTGTCCAACTTGCATGCTCGTTTTTAAACACTTTGTTATGAGAGTAGCATATGTGTGTGGCCCTTTAATGTCTGGCAGCAGGTGAGTGACGTCAGTGAGTGTGCGGGTGGGCAAGCAAGTGAGAAAGCGGTCGCTGAGGGCGGGGGAGAAATACATTGGCATCAAACTCCGTAGCTTGCTAGCTTGTGCACGCTAGCTTTCTGAGACTCTTATTTTGTTAGCACAGGCAGGATGAAACAGGTCTTTTATGGTGAAGACAGGAACTGTGCAGTCGGTCTTTAGAGTTTTGACAGTAGGTACGGAGTCTCTAGAAATAAAATGTGTTTCTCTGCGTCCGCCCTGTTAGTGATTTTTTTCTTAAATATGAGCTCGCAGCAACCAGCGTCATCTCACAAGATCCTCGCGTGCCGAGAATGTCAAACAACTGACGAAAGTGAAGTCTTGGTATGATTGATGATTGCTCATTTTTATGTCTATTTTTTAATGCCTGGCTTGAGATCGACTGACACACCCTCCGAGATCGACCAGTTGATCGCGATCGACGTAATGCCCACCACTGCTCTAGAAGGAGTTTCAAAGTAACTGATTTTCCAGTATTACAAAGAACAACAGCAGGCATTTTATGAAATTGTTTTTTCCCCCACAATGAGCGCTTTTTAGCCTCTTTTAGATCACTAAATAGCCTGTTAATCAATGTATTTATGTGGCCTTCAATTGCAAGTTATTCAACCAATTCGAGGCCACCCTTGCGGACACAAGGGGGACTTCTTTGATTGATTGAAACTTTTATTAGTAGATTGCACAATACAGTACACATTCCGTACAATTGACCACTAAATGGTAACACCAAAATAAGTTTTTCAACTTGTTTAAGTCGTATCCATGTTAATCAATTCAGCTTACCTTTTAAGTGTGTAGCTCTGTCTGACCACCATGGTCCGTAGAATCTTCATCTGCTGGTTACTCAGACGTTTGAGGCTGGCATGCATGAGAGCCATTGATTCGGTCCATACCTGTAAAAAAAAAGTATTAAATCCAAAATAAACACAAACTACTGTAATGTGAAGATAAGTTGGAAAATTAAGCCTCAACGGTTATTTTTGGCGGATCCTTCAACTATGTAGGCTCGAACAGTGATCCCTCAAAATGTGGATCGGATCTGTGGAATATTGTTTTAATGTCTGACGGGAAATCTCTTACTATGTGGCGAAGGAGGCCAAATCGTGGATTTCTCAGCGCAAGCCAGGCTGTATGCAAAGTAACTCTACCTGTCGCTCCTTATCCAGCTGAGCCTGCATTTGATCCAGTTGCGATTTGGTGGTCCTCTCCAACTGCTCCCTCTCTGCAGCCAGCTGATGCTCCACATCCAGCCACAGCGTCTCACAGTGTTCGGCGGACCCTTGGGACTGAGCGAGAAGAGATGTGCAAAAGATGTCCTTGGCTTTCTCGCCGAGCCTTTTTGACCAGCTGGAGCGCAGTTTCTAGAGAAGAGCATTTCTGGTACGGTAAACACACACTGGCAGACGGATGAATGGAAGAAGTGGTATTCAAAAGGCCTACGGTCCAAAGGTTACAGAGGTTGTCGGCCATACGCTCGTCCTGCTGCAGATCCAAGTCACAGAGCTTCTGCCTTTGTTTCAACAGGAGATCCTGGTACTCCTTGCGAAAACATGCACAAGTTTTACAATTACTTTTTTTTACTACACAAATATATCATGACATTATATATACAGTCTTGGTCAAAAGTTTACATTCACTTGTAAAGAACATAATGTCTTGAGTTTCCCACAATTTCTACAACTCTTATGTTTTTGTGATGGAGTGATTGGAGCACATACTCATTGGTCACAAAATACATTCATGAAGTTTGCTTCTTTTATGAATTTATTATGGCTCTACTGAAAATGTGAGCAATCAAAAGTATACATATAGCAATGTAAATATTTGCTTACATGTCCCTTGGCGAGTTCCACTGCAATAAGGCGCTTTTGGTAGCCATCCAATTGTCTAGTGAGGAGCATTTTGTACTCCCTCATCCCAGGAGGAATGCTTTGCGGAAATCTTTTATTTATAGATCTGTATTGCTCTGGAATAACCTGCCTCAAATTCTCCCCGGCATTGAAAGTAAACAGGTTTTTAAAAGGAAAGTAATATTTTACTGAGTCTGGAAATTAGTTTGCTTTTTGATGATTTTTGTTTGGTTTTGTATTGTGTAATTATATTGATATGGTAATTATTATTCTGTGACTGTACAGTGTTTGCTTGTTTTCTTGTTGATGCTTTTATTTCTGTGTAGTTATAATTAACTACACAGAAATAAGTAGTTTGTAAATTAGTTTGCTTGTTGATAATTTTTGTTTGGTTTTGTATTGTGTAGTTGCATTGATATGGTAATTATCATTCTGTGACTGTAAATTGTTTGCTTGTTTTCTTATTGATGCTTTTATTTCTGTGTAGTTAAAATTATATGCTTTTACTTGTAACTGTATTGAGTTTGTGGACCCCAGGTAGACTAGTGGGTTGTTGCGGCAATCAGCTAATGGGGATCCTTATTAAAAATCAAATCAAAATCAAATCCACAAGCTTCTGGCAGGTTTCTGGTTGAATTTTTGACCACTCATCTCGACAAAATTGGTGCAGTTCAGCTAAATGTGTTGCTTTTCCGACATGGACTTGTTTCTTCAGGAATTGTTCGTCTGACATCACATGGACAAAGATAAGACCTTCTAGAGCATGGGTGTCAAACTCTGGCCCGCGGGCCAAATCCGGCCCACCGTGTAATTTAATTTGGCCCTTGAGGCAATATCAATTTAGCATTAGAGCTGGCCCGCCGCTGTAACACCGCATTCACCGCTAATACTCATACTTGCCAACCCTCCTAATTTTCCCGGTAGACTCTCCCGAAAATCCTCCCGGGGCAACCATTCTCACGAATTTCTACCGATTTCCACCTGGACAACAATATTGGGGGCGTGCATTTACGGCACTGCCTTTAGCGTTCTCTACAACCTGTCGTCACGTCCGCTTTTCCTCCATACTAACAGCGTGTCACATAATATTTGTGGCTTTTACACACACACACACACACAAGTGAATGCAACGCCATACAGGTCACACTGAGGGTGGCCGTATAAACAACTTTAGCACTGTTACAAATATGAGCCACACTGTGAACCCACACCAAACAAGAATGACAAACACATTTCAGGTGAACATCCGCACCGTAACACAACAGAACAAATACCCAGAACTCCTTGCAGCACTAACTCTTCCGGGAAACTTCCAGCAAACTAACCAATAATTACGTTTTATTCATGCATTTTCTCTTGCTACTTCAAGGCCTGAATGTTTGGTTCATTCATTATTGTTATTTTATTTTAAAATGTATTATTAGCCTGTGGAAAAAAAATAGATATTTACCTCAGAAGATTGCAAATAGAAAAAAAGGCATTACATTTTTATTAGAATTTTATTTGATATGCCATTGATATTTTTTTTAATTATTAATATTATTATTTGAAAGTGGATTTTGCATGTCACTAAAGTTATATTAGCCTTGCTTGTTCAGAATTTAATGCAAAACTTGTTTGGGTCCCTATTAAAAGGTTAATTTGTTCAACCTTGTCCCGCGGCTTTGTTCTGTTTAAAATTTTGGCCCACTCTGTATTGGAGTTTGACACCCCTGTTCTAGAGAAAAGTAATGTGGTCAGATGAAACAAAAATTGAGCTGTTTGGCCACAATACCCAGCAAAATGTTTGGAGGAGAAAAGGTGAGGCGTTTAATCCCAGGAACACCATCCCTACCGTCCAGCATGGTGGTGGTAGTATTATGCTCTGGGCCTGTCTTGCAGCCAATGGAACTGGTGATTTACAGAGAGTAAATGGGACAATGGAAAAGGAGGATTACCTCCAAATTCTTCAGGACAAGCTAAAATCATCAGCCAGGAGGTTGAGTCTTGGGCGCAGTTGGGTGTTCCAACAGGAAAATTACCCCAAACACACGTCAAAAGTGGTAAAGGAATGGCTAAATCAGGCTAGAATGAAGGTTTTAGAATGGCCTTCCCAAAGTCCTGACTTAAACGTGTGGACAATGCTGAAGAAACAAGTCCATGTCAGAAAACCAACAAATTTAGTTGAACTGCACCAATTTTGTCAAGAGGAGCGGTCAATAATTCAAGCAGAAGCTTGTGGATGGCTACCAAAAGCACCTTATTGCAGTGGAAACTTGCCAAGGGACATGTAAGCAAATATTAACATTGCTGTATGTATACTTTTGACCCTCACATTTTCAGGAGAGCCATAATAAATCCATGAAAGAAGCAAACTTCATGAGTGTTTTTTGTGACTAACAAGTATGTGCTCCAATCACTATATCACAAAAAAATAAGAGTTGTTGAAATGATTGGAAACTCGAGACAGCCATGACATGATGTTCTTTACAAGTGTATGTAAACTTTTGACCACAACTGTAATGGTCTGGTGCCTAATGAACTGACCTTTGACAGCTGCTGTGGGTCACCCTGAGTCTGTCTCAGCTCCAGTGCGTGACTCCTCTCCTTGGCTTGGTTTCTGCAAAGCTTCTTTCGCTTGGCCTCCATTTTGCTGCACTTTTCCCTGACCAACTCTTTTGTTTTGCTTGCGAAATCTGGGTCAAAACCACAAATGTCTAGGGGTTAGTCGGACGCTTCTTAAAATGCGAACTGCACCTTTCCTGGCATTTTGCCCATCATCCACAATCCTTGTGTGAGACAAGAACACAGGCCTTTCGCTTTCCTATGCGTTCTAAAGAGTGATTAACTCTAACAATATAGTGTCAAGACATGGTTTTCGCAGCTTACTGCCAGGTTTGTTCTCCCAGGATGCAAACAGACTATTCCGGACGGGACTTGAAGGTAGGAACATATTTAATAATCACTTCAGAAATGACAGGAACCAAAAAAAAAAGGAAAGCGTGCCGTTCACACGAGAGGCTAAAGAACAAAAAAACTTAACGTAGGAAACATAGGCGCTAACACGTAGCAAGAAATATAGACATGGAGAATCTGTATCAAACTGTGGCATGAAACAACTAACACTTACATGGACATGGCATGAATCGAACAACTAGCATAAACTTGGAATCGGACATGAAAACGAGCAATGACGCCAGGGCGATTGACTAACAAAGACAGGCTTAAATAATGTCTCTAGATTGGAAACAGGTGCGCGGTCCGAACACCAGAGGCAGGTGAAAATCATACGTCGCCATGGTAACTAAAACAAACAAGGGTGCACAAAAACAGGAACTAATGGAGTCTAAAACTAACAGAACAAATCGAAAACATGATCCGGATTCGACCACTGTTTTTACAGAAAAAAAATTGGCAGCTTAGTTGCCAGGCTTTTGCTGAAAAATGTATGGTGTTATTTTACTATTATTATTTTTACAACATATTACTGCAAATACAAATACAGTACCACTGTTTACATTTATTTTGGCAACTCAGATGCCAGTTTTTTGTCATGATAAAATGTGGTACCATAAATTCATCAACCGTGGATTTAAAAAAACAAACTGACAGCTCAGTCCACAGAATTTTACTGTGGAAAAACAAACATTGGTCGTTTTTTTTTCAACTTACAGTAATATGCTGTAAAAAACTCTATAAATTTTACCGTAAAATCTATTGGTCATTTTTATAGTGTACAAATTAATGGATAACTTTCTTTGAAACTATAAGTTAAGCATATATTTAAGTATTTATTTGGATTTTGACCATAAAAGTTAGATGCTATATTTGTTGCAATATTGGACACCATTTTTTTCCCTGTCAAACTAGAAAAAAACTCTATTTAGTAAGAAAATCAGAAAGTAAAGAAAGAAAATATAAGGTATTTTATCTTATTTTACACATTATTTCCAAGCTTTGGCGGGTCATGCCAAAGGACATGGAGGGGCAGATCCGGCCCGCGAGCCTCGAGTTTGACACCTGTGCACTAGACACACCAATGATGTACAATAAAACTCCTCATAGGAAGTTGCCCTTCGTTATAACTTTGTGACATGATACAATACACATTAATGAACATATCAAATATAAATGTGACAGATTGTAGCCAAAGGCTGATTTCCATCAGCATTTCATTGCAAAGAAACAAGCCCTGGGCTCCCACTAATTCAGCGTTATAGTGAGTTGTATTTTTCACAAGTGGGAAGTGGAAAATAATGCCTACGTTAGAACGGTCCGTGGTGCAAAAAAAGGTTGGGGACCACTGCTATAAAAGGGACTATGCTGAATGGAGCTGTGTAACAATTAGGGATTATGTAATAAGCCTGTCCTGAAAAACCCTGACCTTATTTGGAAGGTAAAAAAATAGTCTAGTCTGGATCATGTAGGCTACATATTGTGTTTGCTGTCACTCATTCGTCTTACCCTCTCTGCACTGTTGAAGGCCCTCTGAAAGTGCGTGCTGCACCTCTGTAAGTACTGCCTCCATGCGGCTGAAGGTCAAAACGTCCTCGCTGGTCATCTGCTCCAATGTCGTCGCCACCAAACCCTGCCTCAGAAACACTTCCTGTTGTAGCAAGGCCGGCTGGGATTGGAGGAGCCCTGTAAGCTCCTCCCACCACGACAACTTCTGGTGGATCCGCTAAAAAGGAGAGGCAACAACACATTGATTAGTTATTCTATGTCAGGGGTCAGCAACCTTTTTGAAACCAAGAGCTACTTCTTGGGTACTGATTAATGCCAAGGACTACCAGTTGTACACACTTAAAAAAATTGCCAGAAATAGCCAATTTGCTCAATTTACCTTTAATAAATATATCCATATATATATATATATATATATATATATATATATAAAAATGGGTATTTCTGTCTGTCATTCCGTCGTACTTTTTTTTTCCTTTGACGGAAGATTTTTTGTAGAGAATAAATGATGAAAAAAACACTTAATTGAACAGTTTAAAAGAGGAGAAAACAGGAAAAAAATTAAAATTGAATTTTGAAACAGTTTATCTTCAATTTCGACTCTTTAAAATACAAAATTCTACCGAAAAAAAGAAGAAAAAGACTAGCTAATTCGAATCTTTTTGAAAAAATAAAAAAAAGAATTTATGGAACATCATTAGTCATTTTTCCTGATTAAGATTAATTGTAGAATTTTGATGACATGTTTTAAATAGGTTAAAATCCAATCTGCATTTTGTTAGAATATATAACAAATTGGACCACGCTATATTTCTAACCAACACAAATCATTATTTCTTCTAGATGCTCCAGAACAGGGGTGCCCACACTTTTTCTGCAGGCGAGCTACTTTTCAATTGACCAACTCGAGGGGATCTAACTCATTTATATATATCATTTATATTTATTTATTTATGAAAGAGACATTTTTGTAAACAAGTTAAATGTGTTCAATGATAATACAAGCATGTGTAACACATATAGATGTCTTTCTTTCACAAAGACAAGAATATAAGTTGGTGTATTACCTGATTCTGATGACTTGCATTGATTGGAATCAGACAGTAATGATGAAAACGCCCACATTTTCAAATGGAGGAGAAAAAAAGTTGTCCTTTCTGTACAATACCACATGAAAGTGGTTGGTTTTTGGCATCTAATTCATCCAGCTTCCATACACTTTACAAGAAAAACATTGGCGGCAAATTCCGTAGATTGCTTGAGCGTGCACAAGTGATGTGCACCCCAGCTTTCTGAGGGATCGCTTGTGCACGCCAGCTTTCTGAGACTCTGTATTTAGTTAGCGCAGGCAGCATGAAGCAGGGCTTTTATTGTGAAGATAGGAAATGTGCAGTCGGCCTTTAGAGTTTTGACGGAAGGTACGGCGCGAGAGTCTGTTGAAATAAAAAGTGTTTCTCGCCTTCCTCTCGGTCATATTTTAATAATAATGATCTTGCAGCAGCCAGCGTCATCTCACAAGACCCTCCGGTACCGTGAATGTCATTTAAGTGACGTATTGGTGAAGATTGATGATCACTCATTTTTAGGTCTATTTTTTTTAAAAGCCTGGCTCGAGATCGACTGACACACACCCCGCAGTTGAATGGTAGCTCGCGATCGACGTAATGGGCACCCCTGCTCCAGAACAAAAATTTTAAAAGAAATTCATAATACTTTGAAATAAGATTTAAATTTGATTCAAAGGATTTTCTAGATTTTCCAGAATATTTTTATTTTTTATTTTAATCATAACAAGTTTGAAGAAATATTTCACAAATATTCCTTGTCGAAAAAAACCGAAGCTGAAAATAAAGAATTAAATTAAAATGTATTTATTATTATTTACAATTTTAAAAAAAATACTTGAACATTGATTTAAATTGTCAGGAAAGAAGAGGAAGGAATTTAAAAAGGTAAAATGGTATATGTGTTTAAAAATCCTAAAATAATTTTTAAGGTATTTTTTTCTCAAAAATTGTCTTTCTGAAAGTTATAAGAAGCAAAGTAAAAAAAATAATGAATTTATTTCAACAAGTGAAAACCAAGTCTTTAAAATATTTTCTTGGATTTTCAAATCCTATTTGAGTTTTGTCTCTCTTAGAAATAAAAATGTCGAGCAAAGCGAGACCAGCTTGCTAGTAAATAAATAAAATTTTAAAAATAGAGGCAGCTCACTGGTAAGTGCTGCTATTTGAGCTATTTTTAGAACAGGCCAGCGGGCGACTCATCTGGTCCTTATCGCGTTGGTGACCCCTGTTCTATATGATTGCTCAAATAGTGGCACAATTGATAGACCTGACTAGTCCTGTTCACCTTGAGTTCTCCCTCTTGTACTTTCATGAGATGATTCTCCAATGACAGAAGAGCATCGCTGAGAGAGGCAGTAGCGTCACGGGCTTCATTCACCGTGAAGCTGCTGGTCTTCTTCATCACATGCTGACAGAGCTCTTCCACACAATTGGTCAAATCTTTGGACTTGAAAGAGGATTGCACATTACCTTTAACCTGCTGTAATTTTCATGAGATTCTCACGTTTACCATTTGAAGGTTGCGTTCCAGAAAATCTTTTTGCGCTCTCTCTATTTCCTCGAAAGTACAAGAAGCGTCGGCATTGTCATCACTTGGGGCGCAGCCGCATGGCCGCTGTTTCCTCAACTCCTCCACTCCCTACAAAGATACAGCATACAGTGGTGGTCAAAAGTGGACATAAACTTGTAAAGAACATCATGTCATGGCTGTCTTGAGTTTCCAATCATTTCTACAACTCTTATTTTTTTGGTGATAGAGTATTTGGAGCACTTACTTGTTGGCCACAAAAACATTCATGAAGTTTGCTTCTTTTATGAATTTATAATGGCTCTACCAAATGTGAGGGTCAAAAGTATACATACAGCAATGTTAATATTTGCTTACATGTCCCTTGGCAAGTTTCACTGCAATAAGGCGCTTTTGGTAGCTATCCACAAGCTTTTGGCAAGATTCTGCTTGAATTTTTGACAAAATTGGTGCAGCTCAGCTAAATGTGTTGGTTTTCTGACATGGACTTTGTGGAGAGGCGGAGCCGGCAGTCCGACAGAGAGGCAAGGCAGGCCGGAGGCAGGCCCAAGATGGCGGCGAGGAGGCGGGGACGGCGAGCGAGCGGCGAATCAAATCCAATCCACTTTATTTATATAGCACATTTAAACAACAATAACGTTTCCAAAGTGCTGCACAGCCATGTTAAAAACAATATTAAAAAAAAAAAAAACAATGTTATGCTCCACCAATGACTGAATAAAAACAAAAAATAAATGAATATAAAACCAATAAAAACAATATAGGTTGATTGGCAACACTAAATTGGCCCTAGTGTGTGAATGTGAATGTGAGTGTGAATGTTGTCTGTCTATCTGTGTTGGCCCTGCGATGAGGTGGCGACTTGTCCATGGTGTACCCCGCATTCCGCCCGATTGTAGCTGAGATAGGCGCCAGCGCCCCTCGCGACCCCGAAAGAGAATAAGCGGTAGAAAAATGGATGGATGGATGGATAAAAACAATATAAAAAAAATATGATTAAAAACTATTTTAAAGGGTAAAATCAATTAAAACAGTAAAATAGAAATCAAAGTGTATAAAAAACACAGAGGACAACAGAGGACGGAGGACCACACAACTCACGTAGTGTTAAAAGCCAAAGAATAAAAGTGGGTCTTAAGACGAGACTTAAAACACTCCACTGAGGAAGCAGTTTGAACATGGAGGGGCAGAGTGTTCCAGAGCTTAGGGCCGACCACAGAGAAGGCCCTGTCTCCCCTGGTCTTAAGTCTGGTCTTGGGCACCACGAGCTGGAGCTGGCTCTCGGACCTCAGAGTGCGCGCAGGAATCTAAATTTGGATGAGGTCCGAGATATACTGAGGTGCCAGTCCATGTAAAGATTTGAAAACAAACAGCAATGTTTTAAAATCAATTCTAAAATGAACAGGGAGCCAGTGCAAACTCTGAAGAATTGGGGTTATATGCTGGCGTTTCCTGGCCCCTGTTAAAAGTCCTGCTGCAGCGTTTTGGACTAACTGCAACCGGGAGAGAGCTTTTAGGCTAATGCCGGCATCAAATGCATTGCAATAGTCCAGGCCACTTGAAATAAAAGCATGCACGACTTGTTCAAAAAGGTTAAAAAAGGGTTTTACCTTTACTAAAAGACGAAGGTGATAAAAACACGATTTTTAAACGCCATTGACTTGTTTGTCTAGTTTAAAATGGCTGTCTATAGTGACGCCAAGGCTGGTGACTTTGGGACGCACATCATTTTGCAACGGTCCCAAGTCAGTGAGGGCCGGACCAAAAACCAAAATATCCGTTTTTCCCTCATTCATTATTAAAAAATTCTGGGCTAACCAAGCCTTGACGTCGCATAGACAGTTAAGAAGGGGGTGTCAGGGGGCCGTGGCTTTTTGAAATCGGCATATAAATTTGGCAGTCCTCTGCATAAAAGTGATAAAACACTCCATGTTTCTTAAAAATATCTCCAAGAGGGAGGAGATAAAGAGCGAACAGGATGGGGCCTAAAATAGATCCTTGGGGGACACCACAGTAAAGCGGGGCAGAAGAGGAGGTGGCGTCCCCCAGCCTGACAGAGAAGGACCTCTCAGACAGGTAAGATCTGAACCACTCTAACGCAGTCCCCCTGACACCCACACAGTCTCTCAGGCGGTCTAAAAGAATTGTGTGGTCGACTGTGTCAAAGGCAGCTGTAAGATCTAAAACAGGGGTGCCCATTACGTCGATCGCGAGCTACCAGTCGACCGCGGGGGGTGTGTCAGTCGATCTCCAGCCAGGCTTTTAAAAAAAATAGACCTAAAAATGAGTGATCATCAATCTTCACCAAGACGTCACTTAAATGACATTCACGGTACCGGAGGGTCTTGTGAGATGACGCTGGCTGCTGCAAGATCATTATTATGAAAATATGACCGAGAGGAAGGCGAGAATCACTTTTTATTTCAACAGACTCTCGCGCCGTACCTTCCGTCAAAACTCTAAAGGCCGACTGCAGATTTCCTATCTTCACAATAAAAGCCCTGCTTCATGCTGCCTGCGCTAACTAAATACAGAGTCTCGGAAAACTGGCGTGCACAAGCGATCCCTCAGAAAGCTGGCGTGCACATCACTTGTGCACGCCAGCTTTCCGAGACTCTTATTTTGTTAGCGCAGGCAGCATGAAGCAGGGCTTTTATTGTGAAGATAGGAAATGTGCAGTCGGCCTTTAGAGTTTTGATGGAAGGGACGGCGCGAAAGTCTGTTGAAATAAAAAGTGTTTCTCGCCTTCCTCTCTGTCATTTTTTCATAATAATGAACTGGCAGCAGCCAGTGTCATCTCACAAGACCCTCGGGTGCCGTGAATGTCAATCAAGCAAGCTACGGAATTTGCCGCCAATGTTTTTCTTGTAAAGTGTATGGAAGCTGGATGAATTAGATGCCAAAAAACAACCACTTTCATGTGGTATTGTACAGAAAGGACAACTTTTTTTCTCCTCCATTTGAAAATGTGGGCGTTATCATCATTACTGTCTGATTCCACTGGCTGCTGCAAGATCATTATTATTAAAATATGACCGAGAGGAAGGCGAGAAACACTTTTTATTTCAACAGACTCTCGCGCCGTACCTTCCGTCAAAACTCTAAAGGCCGACTGCACATTTCCTATCTTCACAATAAAAGCCCTGCTTCATGCTGCCTGCGCTAACTAAATACAGAGTCTCAGAAAGCTGGCGTGCACAAGCGATCCCTCAGAAAGCTGGGGTGCACATCACTTGTGCACGCTCAAGCAATCTACGGAATTTGCCGCCAATGTTTTTCTTGTAAAGTGTATGGAAGCTGAATGAATTAGATGCCAAAAACCAACCACTTTCATGTGGTATTGTACAGAAAGGACAACTTTTTTTCTCCTCCATTTGAAAATGTGGGCGTTATCATCATTACTGTCTGATTCCACTGGCTGCTGCAAGATCATTATTATTAAAATATGACCGAGAGGAAGGCGAGAAACACTTTTTATTTCAACAGACTCTCGCGCCGTACCTTCCGTCAAAACTCTAAAGGCCGACTGCACATTTCCTATCTTCACAATAAAAGCCCTGCTTCATGCTGCCTGCGCTAACTAAATACAGAGTCTCAGAAAGCTGGCGTGCACAAGCGATCCCTCAGAAAGCTGGGGTGCACATCACTTGTGCACGCTCAAGCAATCTACGGAATTTGCCGCCAATGTTTTTCTTGTAAAGTGTATGGAAGCTGAATGAATTAGATGCCAAAAACCAACCACTTTCATGTGGTATTGTACAGAAAGGACAACTTTTTTTCTCCTCCATTTGAAAATGTGGGCGTTATCATCATTACTGTCTGATTCCAATCAATGCAAGTCATCAGAATCAGGTAATACACCAACTTATATTCTTGTCTTTGTGAAAGAAAGACATCTATATGTGTTACACATGCTTGTATTATCATTAAACACATTTAACTTGTTTACAAAAATGTCTCTTTCATAAATAAATAAATATAAATGATATATATAAATGAGGTAGATCCCCTCGAGTTGGTCAATTGAAAAGTAGCTCGCCTGCAGAAAAAGTGTGGGCACCCCTGATCTAAAAGCACTAAGATGGCAGAGCTGCCAGAATCAGAAATTAAAAGCAAGTCATTAAAAACCTTTAAAAGTGCAGATTCAGTACTGTGCAAAGCTTTGTATCCAGACTGAAATGGATCTAAAGTGCTATTTTCATCTAAAAAAGGCTGCAGTTGTGCGAAGCGGGGCGCGCCGAGAGCGACGCCACAATCAAGATCAGGTGCGTGGATCGCGCACCTGGGGACAATTTAGTCATCCTCTCGCACTGTTTAAAGGGGCGACAGCTGTGAACGTCGAGGAGAGAGGCGGAGAGACTCGAAGGAGCCAGAGGGAAGCTGACGCGGAGCGAGAGAGGAAGAGAGCTAGAGGCAGACGACGAGCGAGCGGAGAAGAGGAGCTGAAAAGCGAGCTAGACTGAGGTTTTTATTTGAAAAAGTAAACAAAGTCACAACCCTGCTCAACGATGTCTCTATTTAGTGGTCCATGGAACCCGCACTACAGCGAGAGTCTATCACAGACTTTTTTCTTCAGCATTGTGCACACTTTTAAGTCAGGACTTTGGGAAGGTGTCAGCTTCAAACACCAAACTATCTATTACACAAGACAAGAAGCAAGGAATCACGCAGAGACAGAGTTCAATTTATCTCATGAGGAGAAATGTTTGGGGCTGAACACTCAGTTACTGACTCCCACCACGCTCTAGGGCAGTGGTCCCCAACCTTTTTGTAGCTGCGGGCCGGTCAACGCTTGATAATTTGTCCCGCGGCCCGGCGGGACAAATTTTTTATTTTATTTTTTTTTTCCTTTGTCATGAAAAAGAGAGGTTTTTGTCATGAAAAAGTGAGTTCTTTTGGGTTGGTGCACTAATTGTAAGCGTACCTTGTGTTGTCGTAATGGTTTGTACAGTCCTTTGAGACATTTGTGATTTAGGGCTATATAAATAAACATTGATTGATTGATTGATTTTAAATGCAATTCCCGAGTAAATGTTTACGAGAAAGGGTTTACCTTTTGCTGCATTTGAAGAATTTGCTTAGAGAAATCTGCGTCATTTTTGTCTTTTGGAAAACGGCTGCAAAATATCCTTTTCACCATTTGAAGGTATATCTGAAACACAAAAACAGTAGCATTTTCAAAACAATCAATCAGCAGTTGGTTTATTTTTGTATTTGTCACATCTCGCAGTCGAACTTGACCACAGTTGAGTTCACTATTTAGGTCAACTCACAATATATTTTTCCTCCTGAAGTTGAGAGTGAAGCTGTTGCACATCTCGCAGGGCCAAACAGTGGAGGTTAATCCGAGCTTCGAAGCTGCAGAGCAAACACACGTTGAAACTTGGACTTGCATCCAGATCCTGCCAGGTTAAGGACAATGGTCTCTGTTGGACACACACCCTGTTTGCGTCAGAGTGTCGGGGTAGTGGGACACCCTGACGAAGCTCTGGTTCTGGAGGCTCTTGGGTACCGATGAGGAAGAGATGAACTGGCTGCTGTCGTCATTGTCCAGTTCTTGGCTCAGGGACTCCTCGTCTGTGGAGGATGAGGGCGAGTCCTCCTTTGGCGTTGTTGCTAACTTGGAGCACTCGTGTAGTGAAGGGTTGGAGGCGCCGTCTGCTAAAGGCTGCAGCGCACGTTGACGAGCGCGGTAAAATTGTCATTTGAGTGCTTTACTCTTTCCCTTATGAACACACTGTCAAATAGTACCTCAACTTGAGGGATCCCCCAACTTTAGAGTGTTTTAAGATAAAGCACTGTGTATCTTGGGGAATTGTTAAGCTTTAAGTTGCCAAGCAAAAAGTGGGGTTATAAGCATTATAATCATTACTTGGCATTGTAAATGTCCCAATGAATCTTTGGGTACCTAACGATTCCATACGATGGTGACGATTCGATTCAGAATCGAATCTCGATTTAACACGATTCTTGAGTCAATACGATTTCCGCAATGTACTATTTATTAAATGTGGGTGGGGGGCGGTGGGGTAACCCACATCTGTGGTCCTCTCCAAGGTTTCTCATAGTCATTCTCATTGGCATCCCACTGGGTTGTGAGTTTTTCCTTGCCCTTATGTGGGATCTGAACCGAGGATGTCGTTGTGGCTTGTGGAGCCCTTTGAGACACTTGTGATTTAGGGCTATATAAATGAACATTGATTGATTGATTGACATTGATTGGATGGATCGTGATTCAAGTTTTCCCAAACAGGTTAAAGGTTAGAAAAGCTACTTCTGGTTGTATTGAGATATGCTTAAAACTGTACTTTTAAAAATTGATGCCTGTAAATATATATATATACACAAATATAGATACATACAAACATACAAACATACATACATACATACATACATACATACATACATATATATATATATATATATATATATATATACATACACAGACATATATATATATTTAAGGGGGTAGCAGGGGTGCATATTGTAGCATCCCGGAAGAGTTAGGGCTGTAAGGGGTTCTGGGTATTTGTTCTGTTGTGTTTATGTTGTGTTACGGTGCGGATGTTTTCCCGAAATATGTCTGTCATTCTTGTTTGGTGTGGGTTCACAGTGTGGCACATATTTGTAACAGTGTTAAAGTTGATTATACGGCCACACTCAGTGTGACCTGTATGGCTGTCGACCAAGTATGCATTGCATTCACTTGTGTGTGTGAAAAGCCGTAGTGCCTTTAAGGTTTATTGGCGCTCTGTACTTCTCCCTTCGTCCGTGTACACAGCGGCGTTTTAAAAAGTCATACATTTTACTTTTTGAAACAGATACCAATAATTTCCGATATTACATTTTAAAGCTTTTACCGGCCGATATTATCGGACATCTCTACTTACAATTTATCTATTATGTAGTATAATAAAAACAATTAAATATTTTTCAAAACAGGTTAGAAAAGCTCCTTTTGGATGCATAAAGATATGCTTAAAAACATAATTTTAAAAATGTATTCCTATAAAAAAAAACATGTGTACAGTATTTCCTTGAATTGCCGCTGGGGCGCTAAGTAATTTAAAACCTCTTCTCACTCCTGTGCTTACCAAAGGATATGCAGTAAAAGTAAGCATGCGCTAATTATTTTAAAACCCCTTCTCACTCCGGCACTTACCAAAGGATATGCAGTAAAAATTTGAGTGTGATGTAAGCTTGGACCTAAAAATCCCACTGAATAGCTCTTAATCTTCTTCCCTTTATGCGATTTCAAATGACCGGTATTGAACTCAGCCTCCTCCTTTTTGAAAATGATGACAGGGGGAAATGTCACTTGTGACGTCACAAGTTTGACCAGGCGGTAATACTAAGCATGTGCTAATTATTTTGGGAAGAGAGTTTGACCCGGCAGTAATTCAAGGCAGGCGCATACTATATGCCCTGTGGCCATTCAAGGAAATACGGTAAATATATATTTTTTTCCCCTCAATTTTTGAAATGTATGAATTTATTTCGTCCTAGTGGTCTCCACAAGTGACGACATTCCAAACCATCCAG
This sequence comes from Nerophis ophidion, assembly GCF_033978795.1. Lineage (NCBI taxonomy): Eukaryota > Metazoa > Chordata > Actinopteri > Syngnathiformes > Syngnathidae > Nerophis > Nerophis ophidion. The sequence goes on from NC_084626.1 coordinate 44,216,878, forward strand.
TTTTTGACGAATTGATCATTAGTCTATGTTTTAAAAAATGCGCCTGCAGGTTGCATATCAATTACTATGAGTTGATTAATGTGGACCCCGAATTAAACAAGTTGAAAAACTTATTCGGATGTTACCATTTAGTGGTCAATTGTACTGTGCAATCTACTAATAAAAGTTCGAATCAATCAATCAATTAATATTATTCATAATTTCGCACCTAACGATTGGATCCAATTCCTATTGACATAACATTGTTTTTTTAATTATGAAAGAATAAAGTGTGTGTGAAGGACAGCGCTCACAAAAAAGAAGTGAATGATATTCTTTGAATTCAAAAAAGAAATCATCATGCACTGACTAAATAGATTGTAATTACTTTCAGAGGGAGAAATTGATTAGAGTGTTGACAGAACCAATTAAGGTGCTACTTTATTCATGTGTTTGTAAAATGTCTTCAGAATAGAAAAGGACTTACTCTGTATTTTTGGTTGATGGGGTACACCACTTTTGCTTTGGATGCAAATGCTGCCACGTCACTACTTACAGGTGCCTGCTTTCTCTGTTGGTCAATAACAAATATACAGTCATGGTCAAAATGTAAGTGGTAGTTGTTTCATGCCACAGTTTAATACAGATTCTCCATGTCTATAGTTCTTGCTAAGTGTTAGCGCCTATGTTTCCTGCATTAAGTTTTTTTTGTTCTTTAGCCTCTCGTGTGAACGGCACGCTTTCCTTTTTTTTGGGGGGTTCCTGTCATTTCTGATGCGTAGGAATAATTGATTATTAAATATGTTCCTGTCCGGAATAGTCTGTTTGCATCCTGGGAGAACAAACCTGGCAGTAAGCTGCGAAAACCATGTCTTGACACTACATTGTTACAGTTAATCACTCTTAAGAACGCATAGGAAAGCGAAAGGCCTGTGTTCTTGTCTCACACAAGGATTGTGGATGATGGGCAAAATGCCAGGAAAGGTGCAGTTCGCATTTTAAGAAGCGTTCTGCTAACCCCTAGACATTTGTGGTTTTGACCCGGATTTTGCAAGCAAAACAAAAGAGTTGGTCGGGGAAAAGTGCGGAAAAATGGAGGCCAAGCGAAAGAAGCTTTGCAGAAACCAAGCCAAGGAGAGGAGTCACGCACTGGAGCTGAGACAGACTCAGGGTGACCCACGGCAGCTGCCAAAGGTCAGTTCATTAGGCACCAGACCATTACAGTCATGGTCAAAAGTGTACATACACTTGTAAATAACATCATGTCATGGCTGTCTCGAGTTTCCAATCATTTCTACAACTCTTATTTGTTTGTGATAGAGTGATTGGAGCACATACTTGTTGGTCACAAAAAAAATTCATGAAGTTTGCTTCTTTCATGGATTTATTACGGGTCTACTGAAAACGTGAGGGTCAAAAGTATACATACAGCAATGTTAATATTTGCTTACATATCCCTTGGCAAGTTTCACTGCAATAAAGCGCTTTTGGTAGCCATCCACAAGCTTCTACTTGAATTCTTGACCACTCTTCTTGACGAAATTGGTGTTTGTTTTCCTGATATGGACTTGTTTCTTCAGCATTGTCCACAGGCAATTGGAAGGCCCTTCTAAAACCTTCATTCTAGCCATTCCTTTATCACTTGTTGACGTGTGTTTGGGGTCATTGTCCTGATGGAGCACCTATCTGTGCCCAAGACCCAACCTCAAGCTGATGATTTCAGGTTGTCCTGAAGAATTTGGAGGTAATCCTCCTTTTCCATTGTCCCATTTACTCTCTGTAAAGCACCCTCCCCTCCATGGCTGACCTGTACAGAGCATCCTGAAAGACCCCTGCCCTGCCACCTAGAACTGCTACCCTCAGGCAGACGCTAGAGCAGGGGGTAGGGAACCTATGGCTCTGGAGCCAAATGTGGCTCTTTTGATGACTGCAACTGGCTCTCAGATAAATATTAGCTGGCATTGCTTAACATAATAAGTAATGAATAATTCCGCTGATAATCACAGTGTTAAAAATAACGTTCAAAAGATAAGACATTCTCATGCATTTTAATCCAACCATCCATTTTCTATCGCACCTGTTCAAGAAGTCGCATTAATGGGGAGAAGTATTATATTTATCATTGGTTAGCTTTAGAATAAGTGAATTATATTGTAAAGTGAATTATATTTATATTAGGGATGCACCGATTAATCGGTAACCGAATATATTCGGCCGAATATGGCAAAAAAAGCCACATTCGGCCTTCGGTGGAATGAGTTAAGGACAAGGCCGAAAAGTGGCGTGTGACGCAATTTTTTGACGCGGTGACGCAATCAACCAACGTGTAGATTAGATTAGATTAGATAGTACCTTATTTATTCCGTCAGGAGAGTTCCTTCAGGAAAATTAAAATTTTCAGCACAATCCCATTCAAGTTTAGACAAACATTACAGGAAGACAGAACAGGATCGCTGACGGGTCTGCCGGCTTCCAACGCCCCTTACAAAAAAGATGAGATAAAGGTAAACAAAGGGGGGAGAGAAAAAAATAGAAGATTAAAATAAAATTTAAAAAATCGGTCTTTGCCTGGGCCCTGGAGAGGAGGTGCAGACTGAGGCCAGTGCAGTGACGTTGGGATATGTTGTGTACCTGTATAAGTGTATGAGGTTACAAGCACACACTTAATTGAGATTTAGTGGGGCCTCTGTTTACATTATTAGCCTGTTGTGTAGGCTACCTGTATAAGTGTATGAGGTTACAAGCACACACTTAATTGAGATTTAGTGGGGCCTCTGTTTACATTATTAGCCTGTTGTGTAGGCTACCTGTATAAGTGTATGAGGTTACAAGCACACACTTATTGAGATTTACTTGAGCCTTCTGTTTACATTATTAGCCTGTTGTGTAGGCTACTTGTATAAGTGTATGAGGTTACAAGCACACACTTAATTGAGATTTAGTGGGGCCTCTGTTTACATTATTAGCCTGTTGTGTAGGCTACCTGTATAAGTGTATGAGGTTACAAGCACACACTTAATTGAGATTTACTTGAGCCTTCTGTTTACATTATTAGCATATCTACTGTGGCTAAGCAGACTTTTGCCAAAAGGACAATAATTTGTTGTTGGTTTATCCACTTTAAAGCACTTATTTTTTTTTTTTTTGAAATGCATGTTTTGTTTGAAGGCCTAATATAAATGAAAAACTTTGTGCTTTTTTTGAAAAGCAAAGGCTACTGGAATATTTTAAAATAAATGTCAATATTCAATAAAAATTTACTTTATTTGAAAAACATGTCTAAAAATGTATTCTAGGCTATTTATGCAACATAAAAAAGTTGTGAAAAACTGCATTTATCATTCGGTATTTGGTATTCTGCCTTCGGCCATGCGTTCATATTTTATTCGGTTTCGGATTCGGCCACAAATTTTCATTTCGGTGCATCCCTAGTTATAAGCACACACTTAATTGAGATTTACTTGAGCCTTCTGTTTACATTATTGGCATATCTACGCAGACTTTTGCCACAAGGACAATAATTCATTTGTTGTTGGTTTATCCACTTTAATGCCCTTTATTATTTTTTTGAAATGCATGTTTTGTTTGAAGGCCTAATATAAATGAAAAACTTTGTGCTTTTTTTGAAAAGCAAAGGCTACTGGAATATTTAAAAAAATGTCAATATTCAATGAAATATTACTTTATTTGAAAAACATGTCGAAATATTTATTCTAGACTATTTATGCAATATAAAAAAAATTGTGAAAAACTGCATTCATCATTCGGTATTCGGCCTTCGGCCAAGCGTTTAAGTTTTATTCGGCTTCGGCCACAAATTTTCATTTCGGTACATCCCTAGTTTATATAGCGCTTTTTTCTCTAGTGACTCAAAGCGCTTTACATTGTGAAACCCAATATCTACGTGTGGGTGGCACTGGGAGCAGGTGGGTAAAGTGTCTTGCCCAAGGACACAACGGCAGTGACTAGGATGGTGGAGGCGGGAATCGAACCTGCAACCCTCAAGTTGCTGGCACGGCCACTCTACCAACCGAGACGTACCGCCCTCATAATAACGTTATTAAAAAGAATAAGAGACTTATTATTCTCTAAACATTTTATTCTTGCTTAAAAATGCACGGATTTAATTGGATTCAGTGTTAAAAAATATTATACGGCTCTCACGGAAATACATATTAAAATATTTGGCTTTATCAACCAAAAAGGTTCCCGACCCCTGCGCTAGAGGGTGCTAAAAGCGGGCACAAAGACAAAAAAACTGTTTTTAGCCAAGAGCCATAGTAGCATTAAACAGGATATGTGCATGTATGTGGATATATACAAATATATAGATACATATCCTCTTTTTTACTATTTATATTACCAAATTACTGTGTATGCACCTTAGGGGATCTGCTCCAGTGTTGTTGTTCTTTGAACCTGTTCACTGTAATAATGACAATAAAACTCTATTCTATTCTATTCAGTTCCATTGGCAGCAAAACAGGCCCAGAGGATAAAACTACCACCACCATGCTTGACGGTAGGCTTGGTGTTCCTGGGATGAAAGACCTCCTCTTTTCTCCTCCAAACATATTGTGGCCAAACAGCTCCATTTTTGTTTCATCTAGAATATTCGTCTTATCTTTGTCCATGTGATGTCAGCGCCTTATTGCAGTGAATTTTGCCCCAAGTGGAGGAGTTCAAGTACCGAGGAGTCTTGTTCACAAGTGAGGGAAGAGTGGATCGTGAAATGGACAGCTGGATCGGTGCGGCGTCTTCAGTAATGCGGACGATGTATCGATCCGTTGCGGTGGTAAAGGAGCCGAGCCGGAAGGCAAAGCTCTCAATTTACCGGTCGATCTACGTTCCCATCCTCACCTATGGTCATGATCTTTGGGTTATGACCGACAGGACAAGATCACGGGTACACACCCTTCCGACTTTCAGGTACGACTATATAATCTCAATAAAACACTAGTAACACAATAAGCAGATAAGGGATTTTCCAGAATTATCCTAGTAAATGTGTCTAATAACATCTGAATCGCTCTCACTGCCCTCCATCCATCCATCCATTCATCTTCTTCCGCTTATCCGAGGTTGGGTCGCGGGGGCAGCAGCCTAAGCAGGGAAGCCCAGACTTCCCTTTCCCCAGCCACTTCGTCTAGCTCTTCCCGGGGGATCCCGAGGCGTTCCCAGGCCAGCCGGGAGACATAGTCTTCCCAACGTGTCCTGGGTCTTCCCCGTGGCCTCCTACCGGTTGGACGTGCCCTAAACACCTCCCTCGGGAGGCGTTCTGGTGGCATCCTGACCAGATGCCCGAACCACCTCATCTGGCTCCTCTCCATGTGGAGGAGCAGCGGCTTTACTTTGAGTTCCTCCCGGATGACAGAGCTTCTCACCCTATCTCTAAGGGAGAGACCCAAACTCATTTGGGCCGCTTGTACCCGTGATCTTATCCTTTTGATCATTACCCAAAGCTCATGACCATAGGTGAGGATGGGAACGTAGATCGACCGGTAAATTGAGAGATTTGCCTTCCGGCTCAGCTCCTTCTTCACCACAACAGATCGGTACAACGTCCGCATTACTACTCCCACTGCCCTCGTCTTTTTTTTTAAGTCCTTCACTCTAACTTTCCTCATCCACGAATCGTTCATCCTCGCTCAAATTAATGGGAAAATTGAAGCTTTCTCGATCCGAATCGCTCTCAATGTGAGGATGTGAGAAGCTCCACAACCCGTGACGTCACGTTCACATCGACTAATACTTCCGGTACAGGCAAGGCTTTTTTATTAGCGACCAAAAGTTGGGAACTTTATCCTCGATGTTCTCTACTATATCCTTCCGTTTAAATAAATAAAAATCTCATTTCAGTAGGCCTTTAACATTGGGTTAGAACAGTTCAAATACTTTTTCATTCGTAATGGAAGGTTCCTTCCTGCTGTTGCTGCCACGATGGCTGTTCATGTTGTCCACGTCTCCATCCTCGGGCTCCAGGAGCCTCCTGGCATTGAGACCCTGGCGGAGCAAAGTTGAAATCCGTTCAAGCGGTGGAAATTCAACATGGTTCAACTTCAAAGGCGCTTGCCTACTTGTCGCGTCAAAATGAGAGACTTCAGGCAGAAGACGTAGAAAAGGGCGGCAGCTAATATTCCACATAGTCCTCCGCACGCCGTGGCGAGGGTCAGCAGCCCCGAGTTAACCTGCTGGGACTCGGCTAAACTCACCGAAACATCCCGTAAACATTCGCCCGTCTCTGCCTCCGACATGTTTACATCTGAGCATCAAGATTCATTTTCGGGGGAAAGTGATGACGACGGAAGCGGTAACAACGGAAAATTCATTTCAATGTAATGGTTCTAATCTTATATAAATATAATAATGTACAGGTTTAAATCCACATAAATCAGTTCAAAAACATTGAGTAATATATTTGTATTATTTAGACTAACCATGTATGCATTGTATACGTGAAAACGGAATTATTTCATCGGTATTATTTTACTTTGAAAAACGTAACCGGAAGCAGAGTTTAACTTGATTGAAAACATTCCCGTCGCGTTTCCAACTTTTGGGAAGAAAGATAGTTTTGAAAGGGAATGTTAAAATGTGTGTCTATAGCTGACATTTTTATTGTTCGTCTAAAACCACGAAGTGACGACTTTGACCGAACATATCATGCAGTTTGGAGGGCGCGTTTAAACTTTAAGACAAGAATCTTCGCCAAGTGTTTACTCAAACTTTCACCAAAGCGGAAATAACATCGGAATCCATCCGAGCGGCGACAACAATATATTTATTTCAACGTAAAGGTTGTGATGTTGAATAAATATAACAATGTAAAGGTTTAAATCCACATAAATCATTACAAAAACCATTAAATACGATCTTTTTATTATTTGGACTAACCATATATGCATTGTATGCGAGATAAAGGAATTATTTCATCGGTATTATTTTACTTTGAAAAACGTAACCGGAAGCAGAGTTTAACTTGATTGAAAACATTCCCGTCGCGTTTCCAACTTTTGGGAAGAAAGATAGTTTTGAAAGGGAATGTTAAAATGTGTGTCAATAGCTGACATTTTTATTGTTCGTCTAAAACCACGAAGTGACGACTTTGACCGAACATATCATGCAGTTTGGAGGGCGCGTTTAAACTTTAAGACAAGAATCTTCGCCAAGTGTTTACTCAAACTTTCACCAAAGCGGAAATAACATCGGAATCCATCCGAGCGGCGACAACAATATATTTTTTTCAACGTAAAGGTTGTGATGTTGAATAAATATAACAATGTAAAGGTTTAAATCCACATAAATCATTACAAAAATCATTAAATACGATCTTTTTATTATTTGGACTAACAATATATGCATTGTATACGAGATAACGGAATTATTTCATCAGTTTTATTTTATTTTGAAAAACGTAACCGGAAACAGATTTTAACTTGATTGAAAACATTCCCGTCGCTTTTCCAACTTTTGGGAAGAAAGATAGTTTTGAAAGGGAATGTTAAAATGTGTGTCAATAGCTGACATTTTTATTGTTCGTCTAAAACCATGAAGCGACGACTTTGACCGAACATATCATGCAGTTTGGAGGGCGCGTTTAAACTTTAAGACAAGAATCTTCGCCAAGTGTTTACCCAAACTTCCACCAAAGCGGAACTAACATCGGAATCCATCCGAGCGGCGACAACAATATATTTATTTCAATGTAAAGGTTGTGATGTTGAATAAATATAACAATGTAAAGGTTTAAATCCACATAAATCATTAATTACGATCTTTTTATTATTTGGACTAAACATATATGCATTGTATACGTGATAACGGAATTATTTCATCGGTATTATTTTACTTTGAAAAACGTAACCGGAAACAGATTTTAACTTGATTGAAAACATTCCCGTCGCTTTTCCAACTTTTGGGAAGAAAGATAGTTTTGAAACAGAATGTTAAAATGTGTGTCAATATCTGACATTTTTATTGTTCGTCTAAAACCATGAAGCGACGACTTTGACCGAACATATCATGCAGTTTGGAGGGCGCGTTTAAACTTTAAGACAATAATCTTCGCCAAGTGTTTACTCAACTTTCACCAAAGTGGAACTAACATCGGAATCCATCCGAGCGGCGACAACAATATATTTATTTCTACGTAAAGGTTGTGATGTTGAATAAATATAACAATGTAAAGGTTTAAATCCACATAAATCATTACAAAAACCATTAAATACGATCTTTTTATTATTTGGACTAACCATATATGCATTGTATGCGAGATAACGGAATTATTTAATCGGTATGATTTTACTTTGAAAAACGTAACCGGAAGCAGAGTTTAACTTGATTGAAAACATTCCCGTCGCGTTTCCAACTTTTGGGAAGAAAGATAGTTTTGAAAGGGAATGTTAAAATGTGTGTCAATAGCTGACATTTTTATTGTTCGTCTAAAACCATGAAGCGACGACTTTGACCGAACATATCATGCAGTTTGGAGGGCGCGTTTAAACTTTAAGACAAGAATCTTCGCCAAGTGTTTACTCAAACTTTCACCAAAGCGGAAATAACATCGGAATCCATCCGAGCGGCGACAACAATATATTTATTTCAACGGAAAGGTTGTGATGTTTAATAAATATAACATTGTAAAGGTTTAATGCCACATAAATCATTACAAAAATCATTAAATAGGATCTTTTTATAATTTTTGACTAACCATATATGCATTGTATACGTGAAAACGGAATTATTTCATCGGTATTATTTTACTTTGAAAATCGTAACCGGAAACAGATTTTAACTTGATTGAAAACATTCGTCGCTTTTCCAACTTTTGGGAAGAAAGATAGTTTTGAAAAGGAATGTTAAAATGTGTGTCAATAGCTGACATTTTTATTGTTCGTCTAAAACCATGAAACGACGAATGTGTGCTTTTCAAACATCGGCAATGCTGCAAGTTGTTAGGATGTAGCCCAAAAACCAATGTTCCAGGTTTCTTTTGATGGCGGGAAAAGTCACAGCATGCTGCGTTATTTTAATGTCCTGTTTTTGTCCCAACACCCCGTCGACAGGCCGGCGTCCCGGCGGCGTTCGAGACCAGGCACCGGGCGTGGTTTGGGACTTCAGCGCTGGTCCTCGACGTCCACGTAACGGCACATGTCAGTTTACGCGCTGGTCTGCCATCGCTGTGTCCAACAACAAGAGAGTAAGTACCCCATTCATTTTGCTTATTACTGACATCTGTGTTATGAATCTACTGTATATATTTTTTTTCCATTTTACAAGTGTCACACCAACTCCAGCTTCCTTGGAACCAAACACAGAGGAGAGAAGTCTGCAGTGCATCAGCTCCATAGACACCGTATGTACCTGCACTGCATATGCACACCTTTAAGTAATGCACAACATATGGACATCATGTGTAATGTCATGCATATCTGTCTCCAAAACTAGGAATTAAAGGCCTACTGAAATGAGATGTTATTATTTAAACGGGGATAGCAGGTCCATTCTATGTGTAATACTTGATCATTTCGCAATATTGCCATATTTTTGCTGAAAGGATTTAGTAGAGAACATCGACGACAAACTTCACAACTTTTTGTCGCTAATAAAAAAGCCTTGCCTGTACCGGAAGTAGCAGACGATGTGCGCGTGACGTCACGGGTTGTGGAGCTCCTCACATCTGAACGTTGTTTACAAACATGGCCACCGGCAGCGAGAGCGATTCGGACCGAGAAAGCGACGATTTCCCCATTAATTTGAGCGAGGATGAAAGGTTCGTGGATGAGGAAAGTTAGAGTGAGGCACGAAAAGAAAAGGCGACGGCTTCAGATGTAAATATACACGTTTACTAGTAGGGCTGGGTATCATCAGGTACAGCGCGGTACGATAATATCACGATATTTTGCCCTCGATAACGATAAGATCATGATACGATTATGCGATAATCGATGTATTGAAAGAAATTTCATATACGATACATCATGATTTCAGTGTCACTGAAGAAATTCAAAATGTATTGACTGCACTGAATCCACCTCACCAAAATATTTTCTGTCTGTGCAAATTAAAATGATTAAAAAAACAAAATGAATGCAGAAAATATACATTTCAGTGCTACTGAACTTCTATGTAATAATGGACACATCAGTGCTTAACAATTAAAATCAAATTGTTTTATGAAAACTGGCACTTCACTGTATATAAAAAATAAACATTTCAGAGAGCCATGAAAGCCAAATATTTCAAAATGTATTTCGATGAGAGCCATATCATATTTTTTTAACACTGAATACAACTAAATGTGTGCATTTTTAAGTAAGACCAACATTTTTAGAGTATAGTAAGTCTCTTATTCTTTTTAATAACATTGTTATTCTGAAGCTAACCAAAAATAAATAAAATGTCATGTCTGTTGATCATGTTTTTGTTTGGCCATGTGCTGTTCGTCCTTTGGACTCTTTAAGTTCCTGTTTTTTTCCACTCCCTTGTCTGGTTTCCTTGGTTACTCATTTTGTCCACCTGTCTCTGGTGGACAAAATGCCCGCTCACCTGCTTCCCGAGCACTAATCAGAGGCAGTATTTAAGCTCGTCTTTGCCAGTCAGTCGCCCTGTGCTGACTTGTTTCATGCCTTGCCATAGTTTCGTGCTTCATGCCATGCCAAGTAAGTTTTGTTTGATTTATGTTCTTAGTCTGTTTATGCGTTAGCTTTGTTCTTTAGCCCAAGTTGTGCCTCCGCTGTGAGCGATTTTAGTTAAAATATAATCATGTTTTTACCTAAATGCCATGTCCCGAGTAGTCCGTCTGCCTTCCTGGGAGAACGACCCCCCCCATCGTGACATAAAATACTTCTTACCATTAATGCGACTTCTTCAACAGGTGCGGTAGAAAACGGATGGATGGATATAAATGCATGAGAATGTTTTATATTTTGCACGTTATTTTTAGCACTGTGATTACCAGCGAAATTATTCATAATTATCGCGTTAACCAATGTCAGCTAAGATTTGTCTGAGAGCCAGATGCAGTCATCAAAAGAGCCACATCTGGCTCTAGAGCCATAGGTTCCCTACCCCTGTCCTAAATGGTAAAAAAAATTAAAGTATGCAATTTTTGCATCTTGAGCACAGTAAGAAGTGCAGCCTCTCCCACATTTACCTTCAGCGGTAAAAATAAATAAAGCAAATGTGTTAATAATGTACTGAATGACTGCTTCTAAGATACCCACAAAAAGTGTACGATGTCTCGACAATGACCCCAAACACAAGTCAAAAGTGGTAAAGGAAGGACTAAATCAGGCTAGAATGAAGGTTTTAGAATGGCCTTCCCAAAGTGCTGCTCCACACTTTGTAAGAAGATACATGATTAGTTGCCAGCCGCTTTTGAGCCAGGAAACTAAAATACAGTGTCAGCCAAAGGAGCTCGGCATTAAAAGGCATTTATCTGCAATGTGGATGACATAGTTTTCGAGGAAAATAGGCTGAACAATCAGCTTATATCTATACCAAAGCTTTGGGCATAATTCTATGCTCCTAACCGTTATCAGAGAAATCATTTTCTCTTTCAGCATTCCATGTTTCCTTCCTTGAGGTGTGCCACACCCCTTTTGTCCGTATAGTTTATCACTGAACCAAGAAAATTGTGTGCACATGAGACAATGTTTTCCTCCGTCTGACACAGGTACAATGGAATTTTGCAAAGCATATTCTTCTGAAAGGCCTGTATCTTCCGCTGCTCCATCCGGCCCTTGGACACACTCTTTTTACACCTCCTTTGGCCACGTCAGAACCATTTTACACCTTAGAGAGCGGAGAAGCTTATTGACCAGGTTCAATCTCGGCCACACGCTTCCTCAGGTGAGGTTTTGCATTATTTCGGACTGAAGGATTTTCAAACATAAAGTCTGTTATACATTTCCCCAAAAAACTGTCTTGAAGGTACCGCTTGTATGTTTCTGCAGATTCAAAGTTTGACACCTCCATCCACCTTTCGGGTCAAGTTTGACAAATGTGCACAGGTAAGTTACTGTAGCAACAGTTGTTTAAAGGTTCTGTAATATACTTTTTTTTAATCACTTTTAAATAACCCTCAGAGGTTGCACAATAGTGTAATTAAAGCGTCTTGATGCTGGAATTTGGACAGTTGAAAGACATGACAACAAATAGATTTTTTTTTAATCTATTCTAAATATTAAATAAACAAAAATAAAAGTCTGCTTACAGCAGAGCCAATTGGACCTCCACTGTTCCGCCCAAAAAATCAGAAAAATAACCATTCAAAAAGCGCTAACAATACTCCCATTTACAATTGGTGACTTAAATATTAACCAAGTATTATTATAAGTGCTAACGCAGACAAATTATTTATAGCAGGGACGTGATCACTTCTGCGTGTGCCTATGTTTACATCATACAGTGGTCTGCTGTTTCCTCGCTTCCCTGCTCCCTGTATGTTTACTGTAGATCATAAATCATGCATCTCACCTGAAAAGTAGATACCTTAGGACAGGGGTGTCAAACTCAAATACAGAGTGGGCCAAAATTCTAAACTGAACAAAGCCGCGGGCCAAAGTTGAACAACTTAACCTTTTAATAGGGACCCAAACAAGTTTTGGATGGAATATTGAACAAGCAAGGCTTATATAACTTTATACTGACATGCAAAATCGAGGTTTGTTGGTAGCGGGGGTGTATATTGTAGTGTCCCGGAAGAGTTAGTGCTGCAAGGGGTTCTGGGTATTTGTTCTGTTGTGTTGATGTTGTGTTACAGTGCGGATGTTCTCCCGAAATGTGTTTGTCATTCTTGTTTGGTGTGGGTTCTCAGTGTGGTGCATATTTGTAACAGTGTTAAAGTTGTTTATAAGGCCACCCTCAGTGTGACCTGTATGGCTGTTGACCAAGTATGCGATTCATTCACTTGTGTGTGTGTGTAGAATCCGCATATATTACGTGACTGAGCCGGCACGCTGATTGTATGGCGGAAAAGCAGACATGACAACAGGTTGTAGAGGTCGCTAAAAGCAGTACCTTTAAGGCACGCCGCCGATATTGTTGTCCGAGTGGAAATCGGGAGAAATTCTGGAGAATGGTTGCCCTGGTAGATTTTCGGGGGGGCAATCATCGTGAGGGTTGGCAAGTATTAGAATTAGCGGTGAATGCACCGTCGCTGTATAATACCGACGGGCAAGCTCTAATGTTAATTTAATATTGTTTCAAGGGCCAAAATTAATTACATGGCGGGCCAGAGATTGACACCCATGCCTTAGGAGATAATCCAACAAGTTGGGACACTTTGACAGCCATTTCGGTCCAGGAATTGGTGAGAATGACATGAAAAGGGCTTGTTCCCTCCCCCGCCTCAACCCTGTTTCTTGGCGAGGATTATTAGACCTTTTCATCTAAATATATGAATATATGAACATCCTAACAGTTGGCATCCTAATGAGAGCATACCTTGTACAGTAAGTGAGGTTTTATTATGTCTGTTGGCTCTCATAAAGCCTGCAGTGAGCAGAAGTGGCCTAGTGGTTAGAGTGTCCGCCCTGAGATCCGTAGGTCGTGAGTTCAAATCCCGGCCGAGTCATACCAAAGACTATAAAAATGGGACTAATTACCTCCCTGCTTGGCACTCAGCATCAAGGGTTGGAATTGGGGGGTTAAATCACCAAAAAATGATTCCCGAGCGTGGCCACCGCTGCTGCTCACTGTTCCCCTCACCCCCCAGGGGGTGATCAAGGGTGATTGGTCAAATGCAGAGAATAGTTTCGCCACACCTTGTGTGTGTGTGACAATCATTGGTACTTTAACTTAAATTAGTGATGAAAAATAAAGAATGTAAACGTTGTAAAATCCATCCATCCATCCATTTTCTATCGCTTATTCCCTTTGGGGTCGCAGGGGGTGCTGGTGCCTATAATAATTTAAATATTTGGAAATTAATGTGCCACGTATGCTTAAAATGATCAAAATACATAAATAGTAAATGTTATTATAAATATTACTACATTAAGTGTATGCTTACATCATGTGTAAAAATAATCGAGTTGTTTTGGATGTTTTTTAGGGGCTCTATAGGCAGAATTGAACGGCTCCCACAGGTTCCATTGTAAGCAGACTTGTAATAGAATGTATTTAATATTTAGAATGCATTAAAAAAAAAAAATTCATGTCTCATTATTATTGTGAACGATAGGCAAAATTCCCTAAAAAAATGCAGTTCCCCTGTAAGAGTGCTTTTGGTTAGGGATGGACAATTATGGCAAAATAATAATCACAACTATTTTGATTGATATTGTAATCACCCAAAAACTCGAGCTTAAATATTATTTAAAAAAAAAGGTATAAATGAGTAACGAACAAACCACGACAAGACAAATAATAATAATAGCAATAATAATAGCAGTAACAATACATTTTTATCTCCCCAACCCCGCCCAGCTCAAACGGCGCACGGGGTTGGTGGTAGCTGTGAGTATAATGTACATGGGATTCTGGGTATTTGTTCTGTTGTGTTTATGTTGTGTTATAGTGCGGATGTTCTCCTGAAATGTGTTTGTCATTCTTGTTTGGTGTGGTTTCACAGTGTGGCACATATTAGTAAGAGTGTTATGCTGATGACACCCAACTCTACATGCCCCTAAAGCTGACCAACACGCAGGATTGTAGTCAGCTGGAGGCGTGTCTTGATGAAATTAAACAATGGATGTCCGCACCTCCAAGTCCGAGTCCATGGTTCTCGCCCGGAAAAGGGTGGAGTGCCATCTCCGGGTTGGGGAGGAGACCCTGCCCCAAGTGGAGGAGTTCAAGTACCTAGGAGTCTTGTTCACGAGTGAGGGAAGAGTGGATCGTGAGATCGACAGGCGGATCGGTGCGGCGTCTTCAGTAATGCGAACGTTGTATCGATCCGTTGTGGTGAAGAAGGAGCTGAGCCGGAAGCCAAAGCTCTCAATTTACCGGTTGTTCTACGTTCCCATCCTCACCTATGGTCATGATCTTTGGGTCATGACCGAAAGGATAAGATCACGGGTACAAGCGGCCGAAATGAGTTTGGGTCTCTCCCTTAGAGATAGCGTGAGAAGCTCTGCCATCCGAGAGGAACTCAAAGTAAAGCCGCTGCTCCTTCACATGGAGAGGAGCCAGATGAGGTGGCCCGGGCATCTGGTCAGGATGCCACCCGAACGCCTCCCTAGGGAGGTGTTTAGGGCACGTCCAGTCGGCAGGAGGCCACGGGGAAGACCCAGGACACGTTGGGAAG
Organism: Nerophis ophidion; assembly: GCF_033978795.1. Classification (NCBI taxonomy): domain Eukaryota; kingdom Metazoa; phylum Chordata; class Actinopteri; order Syngnathiformes; family Syngnathidae; genus Nerophis; species Nerophis ophidion. The sequence continues at coordinate 44,232,107 of NC_084626.1, forward strand.
ACTATGTCTCCCGGCTGGCCTGGGAACGCCTCGGGATCCCCCGGGAAGAGCTAGACGAAGTGGCTGGGGAGAGGGAAGTCTGGGCTTCCCTGCTTAGGCTGCTGCCCCCGCGACCCGACCTCGGATAAGCGGAAGATGATGGATGGGATGGATGGATAAAGGCTGAATAAGTGTACGTTATATGAGGCATAAATAACCAACTGCTATGTTAACCTAACATATTATGGTAAGAGTCATTCAAATAACTATAACATATAGAACATGCTATATGTTTACCAAACAATCTGTCACTCCTAATCGCTAAATCTTAAGAAATCTTATACGTCTAGTCTCTTATGTGAATGAGCTAAATAATATTTGATATTTTACGGTAATGTGTTAATAATTTCACACATAAGTCGCTCCCGAGTATAAGTCGCACCCCCAGCCAAACTATGAAAAAAACTGTGACTTGTAGTCCGAAAAATACGGTATGTCCTGAAAATCCAAAACTTAAATCGTCCTCAAGGGCGCCTCTAGTGAGCAAACAAGTGAGAGAGAGTTTTCTCACATTTGGTAAACGTTAACAAGCTCATCAATTTAAAAAAAAAAGTTGGCATTGTTTAAATGCCCCAATATGCTTTGCACTCACTATCAGTAATTTGACCTCCAGGTCCTGGCTGACGCTGACCCTCCACAGTTGACGTTCTCCCTTCTGATCCACAATCTGAGTCCAGTGGGTGGCACCAACCTGTCTCAGGTGGCCATTCGGGACTCCATATTTGGAATAGTGCCTCTCAGAACAGACGGCAGAGTTGTGGAAAGAGGATACCAAATGTTTGCCATTGATTCTCTTGCTGGTATGTCAGTTTTTTTTTTAATTAGTCAAATTTGGGATATTTCTGTGTTCAGTAATGTTAAAACAAATCGTTTGAACCTTTTAGCGGGATCCCAAATTATTGTCAATTATACTGCTGAAATAAGGAGCCATGAAAGTGAAGTTCTGAACCTTCCTGCTTTCCTCACCTTCTCTAACTTGTCTCAGGTAGTTTCTATTGTTCCATATCTTTTGTTTGAAGTATTCAAGCTGTCTTTATTTTGCATGTTTAGTAAAAAAAATAGCACCTATTTCTTCCATTTCCTACAGAATGACATCCGCATGTATGGTCCATTGTCTGCTCATCTAACATTGAGGGTCAATTCCACCGATAAGGTAGGTTTTACTGCACAATGTTGTGAATACGGGCTTCACGGTGGCAGAGGGGTTAGTGCGTCTGCCTCACAATACGAAGGTCCTGCAGTCCTGGGTTCAAATCCAGGCTCGAGATCTTTCTGTGGGGAGTTTGCATGTTCTCCCCGTGACTGCGTGGGTTCCCTCCGGGTACTCCGGCTTCCTCCCACTTCCAAAGACATGCACCTGGGGATAGGTTGATTGGCAACACTAAATGGTGTGTGAATGTGAGTGTGAATGTTGTCTGTCTATCTGTGTTGGCCCTGCGATGAGGTGGCGACTTGTCCAGGGTGTACCCCGCCTTCCGCCCGATTGTAGCTGAGATAGGCGCCAGCGCCCCCCGCCACCCCAAAAGGGAATAAGCGGTAGAAAATGGATGGATGTTGTGAATACTGTATATATTCTAGGGCTGCGAATCTTTGGGTGTCCCACGATTCGATTCAATATCGATTCTGGGAGTCACGATTCGATTCAAAATTGATTTTTTTTTTTTTTCAATTCAACACGATTCTCAATTCAAAACGATTTTTTTCCCGATTTAAAAGGATTCTGTATTCATTCAATACATAAAATGTCAGCAGGATCTACCCCAGTCTGCTGACATGCTAGCAGAGTAGTAGATTAAAAAAAAAAAGCTTTTATAATTGTAAAGGACAATGTTTTATCAACTGATTGCAATAATGTACATTTGTTTTGTGAAGTGAAGTGAATTATATTTATATAGCGCTTTTCTCTAGTGACTCAAAACGCTTTACATAGTGAAACCCAATATCTATGTTACATTTAAAGCAGTGTGGGAAGCACTGGGAGCAGGTGGGTAAAGTGTCTTGCTCAAAGGCACAACGGCAGTGACTGGGATGGCGGAAGCGGGAATCGAACCTGCAACCCTCAAGTTGCTGGCACGAGCTATACCGCCCCTTTTAACTATTAAAAGAACCAAAAATATGACTTATTTTATCTTTGTGAAAACATTGGACATAGTGTGTTGTCAAGTTTATGAGATGCGATGCAAGTGACACTATTGTTCTTTTTTTAAATTTTTTATAAATGTCTAATGATAATGTCAATGAGGGATTTTTAATCACTGCTATGCTGAAATTATAACTAATATTGATACTGTTGTTGATAATATTCATTTTTGTTTCACTACTTTAGGTTTGTTCTGTGTGGTGTTTGTGTCACCTCTCAATTGCAGTTCTGAGTGTTGCTGGGTCAGGTTTGGTTTTGGAATGGGATTGCATTGTTATGGTATTGCTGTGTATTGTTTTGTTGGATTGATTAAAAAAAAATCCATTTTATAAAAATGAGAATCAATTCTGAATCGCACAACGTGAGAATCGCAATTCAAATTCGAATCGATTTTTTCCCCACACCCATAATATATTCTAAAATTGCTTGCAATGTTTTTAATAATATTTATTTTTAGAGTCATCCAAATCATGGCGTGCACTTTGCTGGATATGTTGCTGGGTTCCTTGTCACTTTAGTGATACTGTTGCTTGGCTTTCTGGCCGTGAACCTGTTATGTGCCAGAACCAGACTGAGCCTTCTCCAGCAAAAGGTAATACTATGTGTACAATGAACATGATATGAATACAGAAAATAAACTCATATTGTACCAAAAATTGTAATGGTTGATGGTTTACTCCTGTTTTGTTTAATTTTGCTATTTTTTTTACTCACACTATTTTGGATTTTCCCCCTCCTGCCAGAAAAAGCAAGGCTATCCAGATCCCGAGTATGCAGACTGCAACATGAATGAGGCTGCTAAAGACGAGGCAACTTTTGAAGACAAAACTGTAGATATTATGGTGCTGGAAGATCCACAGAACATGAACCAGGCTTTGGAAAAGTAAGCTGCTTCCAATATTTAACCATATCAAAAGACGGATACCATAACTTCCAGGCTAAAGAGCTCACTGGTTTTGAAGGCGCTCCCACAAAATTTTCGAAGAAATACATATTTTTACATGTGTTAGCCGCACTGGACCATAACCCGCAGATATGTACCGCTATAAAATATTTTGTGAATGTTCATTTCAATCAATCAATCAATCAATCAATGTTTATTTATATAGCCCCAAATCACAAATGTCTCAAAGGACTGCACAAATCATTACGACTACAAAATCCTCGGAAGAACCCACAAAAGGGCAAGGAAAACTCACACCCAGTGGGCAGGGAGAATTCACATCCAGTGGGACGCCAGTGACAATGCTGACTATGAGAAACCTTGGAGAGGACCTCAGATGTGGGCAACCCCCCCCTCTAGGGGACCGAAAGCAATGGATGTCGAGCGGGTCTAACATGATACTGTGAAAGTTCAATCCATAGTGGCTCCAAGACAGCAGCGAGAGTTCAGTTCAAGCGGATCCAAGACAGCAGCGAGAGTCCCGTCCACAGGAAACCATCTCAAGCGGAGGCGGATCAGCAGCGTAGAGATGTCCCCAAACGATACACAGGCGAGCGGTCCAGAAAGAAAAGAAGCGGCAGATCAACTGGTCTAAAAAGGAGGTCTATTTAAAGGCTAGAGTATACAGATGAGTTTTAAGGTGAGACTTAAATGCTTCTACTGAGGTAGCATCTCGAACTGTTACCGGGAGGGCATTCCAGAGTACTGGAGCCCGAACTGAAAACGCTCTATAGCCCGCAGACTTTTTTTGGGCTCTAGGAATCACTAATAAGCCGGAGTCTTTTGAACGCAGATTTCTTGCCGGGACGTATGGTACATACCTTCATTGTTTCCAAGGTTGTCCGTAACTCGACAGTAAAACTGCTGATCAAACAAAACAGAAGTCATCATCATGGACCCACTAGCTGTGGAAGCTGGCGCTCCGATCAGCTACACAGACTACAAAATTACACAATCAATCAATCACAAGTGTCTCAAAGGGCTGCACAAGCCACAACAAAATCCTCGGTTCAGATCCCACATCAGGGCAAGGAAAAACTCAACCCAGTAGGATGACAATGACAAACTTTGGAGAGGACCGCAGATGTGGGTGACCCCCCATCTAGGGGAAACCGGTGCAATGGACGTCGAGTGGATCTAGCATAATATTGGGAAAGTCCAGTCCATAGTAGATCTAACATAATAGTGTGAGAGTCTAGTCCAGGGGTCGGGAACCTTTTTGGCTGAGAGAGCCAAAAAGCCAAATATTTTAATATATATTTCCGTAAGAGCCATATAATATTTTTTTTAACACTGAACACAACTAAACAAGTGCATTTTTAAGTAAGACCAACATTTCTAGAGTATAATAGGTCTCTTATTCTTTGTAATAACATTGTTATTCTGAAGCTAACTGTGGAGGGTGGCGTGGCCTGCGGGCCTGCATCGAACTGGGATGTGCCAGAACCGGCTTCGAAATCAGCGGCAGTTGCGTAGAGGGCCCACCTGGGCCTTGTTATCTAATCACCTCTCGCTCTGTTATAAGCGGCAGCCAGGAGGACAGAAGGAGTTGGGGCTGGAAATACAATTGCTGGAAAGCAACTGAGAGACGTATCGAAGAATAAAACAATATTGTAACCCTGAAACAGGCTCTCATGTCGGTGCTTGGTGGTCCGAAGAACTCCCAGGAGGGCAAGCCCCACACTAACCAATAATGAATAAATAACTTCTTACTATTAACGCAACTTCTTGAACAGGTGTGGTAGAAAACGGATGGATTAAAAATGCATGAGAATGTTTTATATTTTTAACATTATTTTTAACACTGTGATTACAAGTGGAATTATTCATTACTTATCGTTTTAAGCAACGTCAGCTCAGATTTATCCGAGAGCCAGATGCAGTCATCAAAAGAGCCACATCTGGCTCTAGAGCCGTAGGTTCCCTACCCCTGGTCTAGTCCATAGTGGATCTAACATAATAGTGAGAGTCCAGTCAATAGTGGGGCCAGCAGGAGACCATCCTGAGTGGAGACAGGTCAGCAGCGCAGAGATGTCCCCAACCGATGCACAGGTGAGCGGTCCACCCCGAGTCCCGACTCTGGACAGCCAGCACTTCATCCGTGGCCACCAGACCTGTGCCCCCCCCCACCACAAGGGAGAGTGGGGCAGAGCAGAAAAGAAAAGAAACGGCAGATCAACTGGTCTAAAAAGGGGGTTTATTTAAAGGCTAGAGTATACAAATGAGTTTTAAGATAGAGATGCTACCTCAGTAGAAGCATTTAAGTTTTAACTGCTACCGGAAGGGCATTCCAGAGTACTGGAGCCCGAATAGAAAACGCTCTATAGCCCGCACACTTTTTTGGGGCTCTGGGAATCACTAATAAGCCGAAGTTCTTTGAACGCAGGTTTCTTGCTGGGACATATGGTACAATACAATCGGCAAGATAGGATGGCCTGTTCCTGTTGTTGCATCAAGGCCATTCGAGGGAGTCAAATCGTAGATTAGGATTTAGTTTTTCCGCGAACAGACATTACAAGGGCTTGTCTGTTCTATTCCATGCCGGCCCTCATATCCAATTTTTCCCTTTCAACCAGCTTTTCCATGATATGATCCATCTTGCGATTCAGTTCAGAAATTGCTCCAGACTGTGATCCCACAGCCCGGCTAAATCCTTCCATTGCGATGAACAGCCTGTGGGCTCCTTGAGTGGCTGCCATCGTTTTACTAATTTGACGATACACCAGAGCAATCAGCAGGTGCCCTGCGATCAAGGTGCCAAATAGGTAGATGTCTTCCACGTCCTCGATGGAAAGGACTGAGAGACACATGATTCTCCATTTATCCCAGGAATCTCTACGCCGCAGCAATGGTTCCATCAGGGCAGCCAGGATCCCCAGGAACCTATTTTCCTCGTTGAAAAGATTTTGTCGATTGAGCCGACAGTCCAGCTGATAATTTCCATGTCTGATGTTTAGATTTGGAGGACGGCGCAAAGAAAGAGATACTTCCGGTTCAAAGCACATTTTCAACCAGTAGCACATGCAGTGAGCAAACTCATCCAAAAGATGGTGCCATAGCAAAAAGAACACACATTTTTTTTTGTGTATGTCGATCGTTGCGTTTGGACCAGATGTTCCTCCGAGGGAATTTAAGCTGCTGGTCAATCGTAAATTCTTTTGATGACACATGAGCTGATTTTAAATGATAACCCAGAACAGAAGAGGTATTTTGCAATTTATTCCAAAGCTTTGGGGAGACCAACCTAAAAAACAACACATTCAATTAGCGTCGCCTAGTTGATCTGCAAAACCCTACGAACGCGCTGTCTTCTTCACTATCTCCCCCGCCCACATCTACCGGAACAAATCCACATATCTGTTGTTCTGCTAAGCCTGGGAAAGGGAGAGATAAGAAGGGAGTATGGCTACTCCTTACATTCCGAAAGCTTCAAGGTTAAAACACGCAGTTCACTAGCGGACAACCAAAAAGATAACAAATAGAAGTGAAGTGAATTACATTTATATTGCGCTTTTCTCTAGTGACTCAAAGCGCTTTACATAGTGAAACCCAATATCTAAGTTACATTTAAACCAGTGCGGGTGGCACTGGGAGCACGTGGGTAAAGTGTTTTGCCCAAGGACACAACGGCAGTGACTAGGATGGCGGAAGCGGGAATCGAACCTGCAACCCTCAAGTTGCTGGCACGGCCACTCTACCAACCGAGCTATGCCGCCCCACTAGCTGTTTTCAAATATTTCTATGATTATATAAAGAAATAGCTCTTGAATATGGATATATGTAGTTTAAAGAAAACTATTTGTTGAATACAAAACGTTATGGCCATTAGCGAAGAAAAAATTACAAGCCGCAGGGTTCAAAGCGTAGGAAAAAAGTAGTGGCTTATTGTCCAGAAAAATGTGGTATTTCCAGTGGTATTTTTAGCTTGTGCTTTTCAGTTATATACTTTAGGAAATGGTGACATTTTAACCGGGATATTTATAAAGTGCCTCATCCAATCTGTATTGTCGTATTGTCCCCGTCAGCATCGAAATGTCCACCCTGCTGCACGCAACCAACAACTTGGAGGCCACGAGGATTCAAATCTACAAGGACGTGCTGTCTATCCTGTTGGGGGGCCTGCGGGCCCACGGCCTGGTCAGCGTCCAGGCCCAGCAGAGACTTCTCAGTGTGCTGCACGGGCAGCTGCTCGGCATGGAGGGTCGGCTGAAGGAGGAGCGAGGGGCCCGCATGGCTGTGCTTGCGGGCCAGTGTAACCTGGAGACCAGGGAGGAGATGGAAGCGGAGCATCGCAGGCAAGCTGCAGAGAAAGCCCAGGCTGAGCTGCTGTGTCATCATGCTGATCAGCAGGTGCTTCAACTATAATATGTAGATATGTCAATAGTCTGATTCATGAAGTTTTGCATGTACTATATACAGTGGGGCAAAAAAGTATTTAGTCAGCCAGCGATTGTGCAAGTTCTCCCACTTAAAATGATGACAGAGGTCTGTAATTTTCATCATAGGTACACTTCAACTCTGACAGACAAAATGTGGGAAAAAAATCCAGGAATTCACAACGTAGGAATTTTAAAGAATTTATTTGTAAATTATGGTGGAAAATAAGTATTTGGTCAACCATTCAAAGCTCTCACTGATGGAAGGAGGTTTTGGCTCAAAATCTCACGATCAATCAATCAATGTTTACTTATATAGCCCTAAATCACTAGTGTCTCAAAGGGCTGCACAAACCACTACGACATCCTCGGTAGGCCCACATAAGGGCAAGGAAAACTCACACCCAGTGGGACGCCGGTGACAATGATGACTATGCGAACCTCGGAGAAGAGGAAAGCAATGGATGTCGAGCGGGTCTAACATGATACTGTGAAAGTTCAATCCATAATGGATCCAACACAGTCGCAAGAGTCCAGTCCAAAGCGGATCCAACACAGCAGCGAGAGTCCCGTTCACAGCGGAGCCAGCAGGAAACCATCCCAAGTGGAGGCGGATCAGCAGCGCAGAGATGTCCCCAGCCGATACACAGGCGAGCAGTACATGGCCACCGGATCGGACCGGACCCCCTCCACAAGGGAGAGTGGGACATAGGAGAAAAAGAAAAGAAACGGCAGATCAACTGGTCGAAAAAGGGAGTCTATTTAAAGGCTAGAGTATACAAAGGAGTTTTAAGGTGAGACTTAAATGCTTCTACTGAGGTGGCATCTCAAACTTTTACCGGGAGGGCATTCCAGAGTACTGGAGCCCGAAATGAAAACGCTCTATAGCCCGCAGACTTTTTTTGGGCTTTGGGAATCACTAATAAGCCGGAGTCCTTTGAACGCAGATTTCTTGCCGGGACATATGGTACGATACATGGCCCCATTCATTCTTTCCTTAACACGGATCAATCGTCCTGTCCCTTTAGCAGAAAAACAGCCCCAAAGCATGATGTTTCCACCCCCATGCTTCACAGTAGGTATGGTGTTCTTGGGATGCAACTCGGTATTCTTCTACTTCCAAACACGACGGGTTGAGTTTATACCAAAAAGTTCTATTTTGGTTTCATCTGACCTCATGACATTCTCCCAATCCTCTCCTGTATCATCCATGTATCCATTTTGGTATCAACTCAACTCGTCGTGTTTGGAGGAAGAAGAATACTGAGTTGCAAGTTCCAAGAACACCATACCTACTGTGAAGCATGGGGGTGGAAACATCATGCCTTGGGGCTGTTTTTCTGCTAAGGGGACAGGACGATTGATCCATGTTATGGAAAGAATGAATGGGGCCATGTATCGAGAGATTTTGAGCCAAAACCTCCTTCCATCAGTGAGAGCTTTGAATGGTTGACCAAATACTTATTTTCCACCATAATTTACAAATAAATTCTTTAAAATTCCTGGATTTTTTTGTTCACATTCTGTCTCTCACAGTTGAAGTGTACCTATGATGAAAATTACAGACTTGTCATCATTTTAAGTGGGAGAACTTGCACAATCGGTGGCTTACTAAATACTTTTTTGCCCCACTGTATGTGAAGTATTGCAACTCATTCATGGACTATTTGATACATGACTATAAAGTGTGAGGTCACGTAATACTTTAACAAGCCTAGGTTCTTAATTTGTTAAAATATTGCAATAGTGCTTTTTGGGCTGCTGACTTGTGGTTTTGCACAGCATCAGCAGTTAAAGAATCCCACGTTGACTCCCTTAGGAGCTCCTCCAGTGTAGTGTCCTGCTGGAGAAACTGCACAAGCTGAACCAGGCTCACCTGCAGCGCATCCTGTTAGTTCGCCACGAAGAAGCCTCCGCCAAGGTCCAGAGGCAGATCATCGAATGGCGTCGCGTGGAGCTTCATAAGATCTTCTCTGAGGAGCTGGAGGAGGCCACGAAGATGGGCGAGTTGGAAACGGACACAGTCAAAAGTCTTCAGCGCAGTTACTTCCAGTGTCAGGTGAGGAACCGATGAAGTCAGTCACCTGCACAAAAACCAGTGAACTTGTCACGTAGTGTAAATCAGTGTTGTTCAACCTTTTTTGAGCCAAGGCACATTTTTTGCATTGAAAAAATCCGCAGGCAGCAGAAATCATTAGAAAACAAACTCATTTGACATTAAAAAGTCATTGTCGCAATTGTTGAAAGCGGCATAGCTCGGTTGGTAGAGCGGCCGTGCCAGCAACTTGAGGGCTGCAGGTTCGATTCCTGCTTCCGTCATCCTAGTCACTGCCGTTGTGTCCTTGAGCAAGACACTTTACCCACCTGCTCCCAGTGCCACCCACACTGGTTTAAATGTAACTTAGATATTGGGTTTCACTATGCAAATCGCTTTGAGTCACTAGAGAAAAGCGCTATATAAAATATAATTCACAATTCACATTTTAAAGCATAACAAAGCATGCATTATGATAGCTCTTGTCTCAAAGTAGGTGTACTGTCACCTCCTGTCACATCACCCCCTGATTTATTTGGACTTTTTTGCTGTTTTCCTGTGTAGTGTTTTAGTTCTCGTCTTGCGTTCCTATTTTGGTGGCTTTTCCTCTTGTTTTGGTATTTTCCCGTAGCAGTTTCATGTCTTTCTTTGAGCAATATTTCTACTTTGTTTTAGCCAACAAAAATATTTCAGTTGTTTTTATCCTTCTTTGTGGGACATTGTTGATTGCCATGTCACGTTCGGATGTACTTTGTGGACGCCATCTTTGCTCCACAGTAAGTCTTTGCTGTCGTCCAGCATTCTGTTTTTGTTTACTTTGTAGCCCTTTCAATTTTAGTTTCGTTCTGCATACCCTTACCTAAGCTTCATTGCCTTTTCTTAGGGGCACTCACCTTTTGTTTAAACATTAGACACCTTTTTACCTTAACGCTGCCTCCCGCTGTTCCCGACATCTACAAAGTAATTAGCTAGC
>NC_084626.1:44247612-44312612 GCF_033978795.1 Nerophis ophidion
ATTTAAATGAAGATATGAAAAAATCCTAAATGAAATACAATGATTTGGTTTATATTGTATATACTAGGTCATAAAATCAGTGTCAGTTGAGTCGGTCCATTTTTAATGTCCAGCAGATGTCAGTACTTAGTGACACAGTATCGACACAGTATCAATACAGTTTTGCAATGTGTCGAAACGCTTCATGACGCCTCATCAACCCATCACTAATGTATGTACAGTATGTATGTATATATATGTGTGTGTGTATGTATGTATGTATATATATACGTATATATGTATGTATATGACATATACATATACTGTATATATAATATATACATATACTATTCCCAAAGCCCAAAAAAAGTCTGCGGGCTATAGAGCGTTTTCCGTTCGAGATCCAGTACTCTGGAATGCCCTCCCGGTAACAGTTCGAGATGCCACCTCAGTAGAAGCATTTAAGTCTCACCTTAAAACTCATTTGTATACTCTAGCCTTTAAATAGACTCCCTTTTTAGACCAGTTGATCTGCCGTTTCTTTTCTTTTTCTTCTATGTCCGCTTGCCTGTGTATCGGCTGGGGACATCTCTGCGCTGCTGATCCGCCTCCGCTTAGGATGGTTTCCTGCTGGCTCCGCTGTGAACGGGACTCTTGCTGCTGTGTTGGATCCACTTTGGACTGGACTCTCGCGACTGTGTTGGATCCATTGTGGATTGAACTTTCACAGTATCATGTTAGACCCGCTCGACATCCATTGCTTTCCTCCTCTCCAAGGTTCTCATAGTCAGCGTTGTCACCGACGGCCCACTGGGTGTGAGTTTTCCTTGCCCTTATGTGGGCCTACCGAGGATGTCGTAGTGGTTTGTGCAGCCTTTTGAGACACTAGTGATTTAGGGCTATATAAGTAAACATTGATTGATTGATTGATATGTATATGCAAATGTGTATATAAATATATGTATATATGTAAATGCGTTTGTGTATATATATATATATATGTATGTATGTGTGTGTATATATATATATATATATATATATATATATATATATCAATCAATGTTTACTTATATAGCCCTAAATAACTAGTATCTCAAAGGGCTGCACAAACCACAACACAAACCACTACGACATCCTCGGTAGGCCCACATAAGGGCAAGGAAAACTCACACCCGGTGGGACGTCGGTGACAATGATGACTATGAGAACCTTGGAGAGGACGAAAGCAATGGATGTCGAGCGGGTCTAACATGACACTGTGAAAGTTCAATCAATAATGGATCCAACACAGCAGCGAGAGTCCCGTTCACAGCGGAGCCAGCAGGAAACCATCCCAAGCGCAGGCGGATCAGCAGCGCAGGAATGTCCCCAAGCCGATACACAGGCAAGCGGTCCATCCTGGGTCCCGACTCTGGACGAGCGGTCCATCCTGGGTCCCGACTCTGGACAGCCAGTACGTCATCCATGGTCATCGGACCGGACCCACTCCACAAGGGAGACTGGGACATAGGAGAAAAAGAAAAGAAACGGCAGATCAACTTGTCTAAAAAGGGAGTCTATTTAAAGGCTAGAGTATACAAATGAGTTTTAAGGTGAGACTTAAATGCTTCTACTGAGGTGGCATCTCGAACTGTTACCGGGAGGGCATTCCAGAGTACTGGAGCCCGAACGGAAAACGCTCTATAGCCCGCAGACTTTTTTTGGGCTTTGGGAATCACTAATAAGCCGGAGTCCTTTGAACGCAGATTTCTTGCCGGGACATATGGTACAATACAATCGGCAAGATAGGATGGAGCTAGACCGTGTAGTATTTTATACGTAAGTAGTAAAACCTTAAAGTCACATCTTAAGTGCACAGGAAGCCAGTGCAGGTGAGCCAGTACAGGCGTAATGTGAGCAAACTTTCTTGTTCTTGTGTATTTGTGTGTGTGTGTGTGTACATATATATATTTATACACACATTGGTGGTCAAAAGTTTACTAAACTGGTAAAGAACATCATGTCATGGCTGTCTTGAGTTTCCAATAATTTCTACAACTCTTATTTTTTTGTGATAGAGTGATTAGAGCACATACTTGTTGGTCACAAAAACATTCACAAAGTTTGGTTCTTTTATGAATTTATTATCGGTCTACTGAAAATACATACAGCAATTTTAATATTTGCTTACATGTCCCTTGGATAGTTTCACTGCAATAAGGCGCTTTTGGTAGCCATATAACAAAATGACAAAGTTCTCCAGTTCGAACGTTAAGTATCTTGTCTTTGCAGTCTATTCAATTGAATATAGGTTGAAAAGGCTTTGCAAATCATTGTATTCTGTTTTTATTTAACATTTACACAACGTGACAACTTCACCGGTTTTGCGGCTTTGTATGAATTTGAGTGCAATCAGCCAGTGTACAATATTTATAGATGATGTATTGGTTTATTTGAATTAAATCAGATTACTAATTACGTATAAAATACTGCACGGTCTAGCTCCAGCCTATCTTGCCGATTGTATTGTACCATATGTCCCGGCAAGAAACCTGCGTTCAAAAGACTCCGGCTTATTAGTGATTCCTAGAGCCCAAAAAAAGTCTGCGGGCTATAGAGCGTTTTCCGTTCGGGCTCCAGTACTCTGGAATGCCCTCCCGGTAACAGTTCGAGATGCTCCCTCAGTAGAAGCATTTAAGTCTCACCTTAAAACTCATCTGTATACTCTAGCCTTTAAATGGACCTCCTTTTTAGACCAGTTGATCTGCCGCTTCTTTTCTTTTTTCTCCTATGTCCCCCCCTCCCTTGTGGAGGGGGTCCGGTCCGATGACCATGGATGAAGTACTGGCTGTCCAGAGTCGAGACCCAGGAGGGACCGCTCGTCGGGACCCAGGATGGACCGCTCGCCTTTATCGGTTGGGGACATCTCTACGCTGCTGATCCGCCTCCGCTTGAGATGGTTTCCTGTGGACGGGACTCTCGCTGCTGTCTTGGATCCGCTTGAACTGAATTCTCGTGGCTGTGTTGGAGCCACTATGGATTGAACTTTCACAGTATCATGTTAGACCCGCTCGACATCCATTGCTTTCGGTCCCCTAGAGGGGGGGGGTTGGCCACATCTGAGATCCTCTCCAAGGTTTCTCATAGTCAGCATTGTCACTGGCGTCCCACTGGATGGGAATTCTCCCTGCCCACTGGGTGTGAGTTTTCCTTGTCCTTTTGTGGGTTCTTCCGAGGATGTTGTAGTCGTAATGATTAGTGCAGTCCTTTGAGACATTTGTGATTTGGGGCTATATAAATAAACGATTGATTGATTCATTGATTGATTGCTGTAAATGTACCAAGAGGCTATTTTGTATCTGTTGTACCTGGACATTTCTTTAAATTGTCTACCTAAAAACAGTAAAAAGAGTATAGAGTGATTAAAGAAGTCAAATTGAAAGAGCAGTAACATGCACATCACTATACAACTCCTGTTATAAACAATATAAACATACAAAATCAACTCAAATGATTACCATTTTAAACGGACAAAGACTCATTTGGTGTCCTACATTCTGCAGCTTCGGGTCCACATGCAGCAACAGAAGGACTTGTCTGGTCTGTCAAAGAATCAGGATGGAAGCATAGAAGTAGTCCAACACCTGCACTGTTGGCAAAACCTTCTCACAACTCATAGCTTGGAACTTGCTGAGCTCATCAATAACCTCGACGAGGAGGCTGCGGCGGACATCCGCAAGGTACAATACAAACATGTCCGACCCCGTGGAAAATACATGGAACTATTGGGACTTCCTCTGTTGTCCAGGTGACCATGCGTGTGATCCAGAGCTCCATGGCAGAGGTCAAAGCCATTCTGCCCTCTGCGACGCAGACCCTGCTCCCACTCCTGCCTCCGGGCATGCAGCGTTCCCTGCTGCAGGCAGAACCTGAGGCGGGCCAAGGAGGGAGCGCACTCCTGCAGGGCCAAGAGAGACTGCATCAGGAAGGCAAGGCGGCCTTACGCACCCTCAGCTCTACCAGAGACAGCCTTCAGAAAGCCATGGAGAAGGAACTGCAGGAGCAGAGGGAGCTCAGGGTTCACTGCAGATCTTTCTTCGGGTGAGTGCGGCGACGGTATGGAAAGACGGCAGTTCGTCATGTTGGTCCTCTCGGTTTCTTCTCAGACGTCTGTGCTCATCCCAGTTGACTCTCTCGGATAACGAGCAGCTAAAAATGACACTGGAGTTGCAGAAACGTCTTTCTGTGATGGACCGCTGCCTTATGCTGCCTCACGCCGTGTCCAGAACCAAAGTCCACACCGCCGTCTCAGCTTGGAGAAAAGACGGCGAGCAGCAGATGGTGAACACGCCTTCATCATGAATTTGCTGCTCTGTAATTTGCCCCAGTGGGTTAGATTGTGATACTTTGTCGTCTTTGTCCTGGTTTTTTCCCCACTGCGATATGACTCAGTTATGAGACAAGAAGTGGATTTTATGTCTAATCACACCCGAGCAGCATTCATTGTTAAACTGCATAGTGGACATTCTGTTCTTTTTATTGCAGATGAACCCACATTTTAAAGGGAAAGCCAAAGAGGACACACCAGACCTATCTCACTTCCACAAAAAGCTCAAAGAGCAGATGCAACTGTTTGAGAAGGCGAGTGAGATAGAGGACATTGTCAAAGACAAGGTACTGTATGTATGATCGGTCTGTTCAAGTTACTGTCGAGATCAGTGTTTTTCAACCCCTGTGCCGTGGCACACTAGTGCGCCGTGAGATACAGTCTGGTGTGCCGTGGGAGATGATCTAATTTCACCTTCAAAATGTTTTTTGCAGACCAGTATTTACAGTCTGAAAATGATGTGTTGTTGTCTAGAGCTCGGTAGAGTAACCATGTAATTATCTTCCATATCAGTAGGTGGCAGGCGGTAGCGAATTGCTTTGTAGATGTCGGAAATAGCGGGAGGCAGGGTGCAGGTAAAAAAGGTGTATACTTTTTAAACCAAAAATAAACAAAAGGCGAGTGCCCCTAAGAAAAGGCATTAAAGCTTAGGGAAGGCTATGCAGAGCAAAACTAAAACTGAACTGGCTACAAAGTAAACAAAAACCGAATGCTGGACGACAGCAAAGACTTACTGTGGAGCAAAGACAATGCACTGCAAAAAGTCAGTGTTCAAAAACAAGAAAAAATATACAGAAATTAGGGGTATTTTATTTGAACAAAGCAAAATTATCTGCCATTAGAACAAGAACATTTGGCTTGTCAAGACTTTCCAAAGCAAGTCAAATTAGCTAATTTCAATGAACCCCAAAATACCTTAAAATAAGTATATTCTCACTAGTAACAAGTGCACTTTTCTTGGTAGCAATAAAAGAGACCTTTTTGCTCAATATGTTGAAAAATATTCTTAAAGTAAGTAAACACTAGTGCCGTTATCTTGAAATGTTTTTATTTATTTATTTATTTATTTTTTTTTTTCCCTTGGCCTCAGTCTACACTAAGACCGATTTTTTTTAATATTTTATTTTAATCTTCTATTCTTTTCTTCCCCCCGCCCCCCATGTTTACCTGTATGTCATCTTTTTTGTAAGGGGCCCTGGAAGCCGGCAGACCCGTCAGCGATCCTGTTCTGTCTCCCTGTAATGTTTGTCTGATCTTGAATGGGATTGTGCTGAAAATTGTAATTTTCCTGAAGGAACTCTCCTGACGGAATAAATAAAGTACTATCTAATCTAATCTAATCTAATCTAATAATGATATGCGCTCGGCATTACATTTCTTGAAACCAGCAAAATTACACTAAAAACAAATTTATTGTTCTTAATGGAAAGGGAACAAGGCAACCGCTTGTTACTCTCGGGGTCTCCTAGCCGCTCAGGCAAATCATATGGTCAAAAAATGCATTTTCCCATCGACAACATGACATCATTGCGCCAAGTGCGTGCTCTTTCAGGCAATTAGTGCGCATACACACAGCCTGGCCGCCCGCCAAATTTTTTTTAATTGTAATTTTGAAGAATTTATCTGAATGTGCATGAACTATTTATGTTCAAAATTGTTAGAAATGTTTAAATATTAACTGTCAGTTTACTGTACTGTGCCAACTGTACTACTATAAGAGTACGTGTTTTCTATAGTTTCATTGAAAATAACACAGCAAAGTCCATTTGGCTGTCATCTGTTTTAATTATGAGACACATTTTGGTCAAAATCATAATTTTTTATTTCATGCTTGAAATAAGAGATTATTACTTTGAAAAAGTAGTTTTATACTGTTGATGACACAGCTTTGCAACAGTTTCAAGCATGTTTTACTCAATATAGGTCATCAAATCTCAACAAGAAGCTGTGATATCTTACTGAGATCATTTAGTACTAAAACACTTAAAACAAGTAAAATACTGTAACATAAAATCTGCTTAGTGAGAAGAATGATCTTATCAGACAGAAAATAAGCAAATATCCCCTTTATTTGAGATATTTAATCTTATTTCGATATCAGTTTTTGCATGAAAATCAACAATGTCCCCACAAAGGAGGATGAAAACAACAGAAATGTTCTTGATTGCTAAGACAAAGTAGATGCGGGAAATATCGCTCAAAGGAAGACATGAAACTGCTACAGGAAAATACCCAAAAAAGAGAAAAAGCCACCAAAATAGGAGCGCAAGACAAGAACTAAAACACTACACACAGGAAAACAGCAAAAAACTCAAACTAAGTCAGGGGGTGATGTGACAGGTGGTGACAGTACACCTACTTTGAGACAAGAGCTATAATGATGATTATGCTTTAAAGTCATATCCAACAATTGCAACAACAACTTTTTACTGTCATCTGAGTTTCATTTTTAATACATTTCTGCTGGTGGTGTGCTTCAGAATTTTTACAATAATAAAAAAGTGCCTTGGCTCAGAAATGGTTGAAAAACACAGATCTAGATGAGGTGATTTGATGTATTCTAAGTACGGGAATGCATCCTGCAGGTCGTGGAGGAGATCAGGAAGGAGAGAGAAGTTTACTTGCGTACTCAAGCCGACGCTCTGGCAACACAGATGGCTGCAATTCACTGCCAGAAAGCTGAGGGGAGGACCAGAGTCTTCGAGACGTCCAGAGCACTGCTCACCCTGCAAAGTCTTCTCATTCATCACCTGCGAGAGACAAAGAGTATGGAGAGACAAGAAATGGTCCAAAGTATACAGAGGCACTGCCTGGTAGGATGGTTTGGTGTAAATACATTTACTTTCATGCTCAGAGATATTTTGCTACTCTTTTGTAGCTAATAGAGTAACCTACATATGACAAATGTCTCTCTGTTTGATTCAGTGTTCATACTATAATAACAAGCACATTGTTTAATACCCTGTTTCTTAACCATAAGGCCAGGGGCCATTGTTGGGTCGCGAAAATATGTTTCTCAGCTGTGGTGCCCATGAGCTGCAGCTGTAATACACTTTTCCACCACTTGTGGCAGTAATGACAATCTCAAACAGACAGAAGAAGTCTGGAGCTAAAGTCATAGAGAAGTTTCTTAAGCGCAAAAAATATAACTAAGGTAGTTAAGCTTTGTTTTCCATTTGCACTTTAATTTTCTTGACAGTTAAATTCCATCCATCCATCCATTTCCTACCGCTTATTCCCTTTTGGGGTCGCGGGGGGCGCTGGCGCCTATCTCAGCTACAATCGGGCGGAAGGCGGGGTACACCCGGGACAAGTCGCCACCTCATCGCAGGGCCAACACAGATAGACAGACAACATTCACATTCACACACTAGGGCCAATTTAGTGTTGCCAATCAACCTATCCCCAGGTGCATGTCTTTGGAGGTGGGAGGAAGCCGGAGTACCCGGAGGGAACCCACGCATTCACGGGGAGAACATGCAAACTCCACACAGAAAGGTCCCGAGCCTGGATTTGAACCCAGGACTGCAGGACCTTCGTATTGTGAGGCAGACGCACTAACCCCTCTGCCACCGTGAAGCCGACAGTTAAATTAAGAAACATATTCATTGTTAATTTAGTTCATTTATTTTAGCACAAAAAAAGGGTGTAGCCCAGGGGTCTCAAACTCAATTTGCCTGGGGGCCACTGAATGCAGAGTCTGGGTGAGGCTGGGCCGCAAGAAAAGATGTTTAAAAAAAATGTTTTTAAATGTCAATTTTTATTTTCAACACAAAATAAAATCAAAATATAAATGGAAAAAAAAGAGTATTAAGAAATGTGAGGCAATGTGATTTTGGTAATAAAAAGAACAAATAACGGTTTGAATTGGTCCAGGTTATCGGGGACTGTTATTACTGACGGACAGGTGTCGTGGTGTGACTGAAAACCCTCGTCTCCATGGCAACGTCTGTCGCTTTCACTCATTTGCCGCTTTTCCACTAACGCAGGGGTAGGCAACCCAGAACGTTAAAAGAGCCATTTTGCACCCAAATAACACAACGCTGTCAAGCGCCATTCATATAAAACTCGCGGGCCGCACTAACATTAAATATTAAGGTGGGGGCCATGAAATAACGTCTCACGGGCCGCGTGTCTGAGGCCCCTTTTGTAGCCCGAGTGCAGCTGGGATAGGCTCCACCACCCCCGTGACCCTGAGAGGGACAATCGGTAGAAAATGGATGGATGGATGGATAATCATACCATACAGTAACAACAGCCAGTTATTCTTATGCAGTCTATTTGGTTAATACTTATATTTATAATTATTAATTATACTCTCACCATATATTCCATAAAATAGTGGACAGTGTAAGTGATTGCCCCTTTTCAAATGGATTTTTCCAGCCAAAATAATAATATTGTATATTAAATTTGATAGATGTTGAACTTATACGTGTTTAGTATTTGATTTTTGCTATTTGCTTTCTGCTGCAGGGCTTGGAGGAAGCAGAGCGCCAGCTGCAGGAGGGGAGCCTGAACCTGGACAGGCTGGAATGGGACGGCAGGTCAACTCCCACACACACGGAGGACGTGGATGCAGAGGAGAAGATCATGCTTGGGCTGCAGCACGATAGCAGAATGTCGCACATCCTCCAGGAGGCTCTCAATAAGTGGGATGAAGTCATGGCAAAATTGGCAGAGAGGTGGGCCAGCAGATGATCACTACCAAGCAAACACCTGGTGTTCACCTCCAAACTATTCAACCAGGTTGCAGGAGATGGTCACCAGCAATCAGGTTATGGAAGATTTCAGAGAACAAATACAGCTGAAGAAACTTCATTCCAGCTGTGATCAGGTGTGATGAATGAAGTGTTAGCATATGTGCATGTGCTTCATTCTCACACCTCTGTCTCAGGACCTGCTGTTCGCAGCAGACCTGCTCAAACAGAGCGGGACATCCGTGGAGGTTCTCCTTGAGCTTCTGCGTCTGCTCATGCCCACACTGCCTGAGAGTGAATTTGTGTCCATCACTGATGCCCTCTGCCCCAAGCAGCACCTTGGTTCATCATCCACAGAGCAGGAGCCTTCTGGGTGAGGATCAAATCAATGATTTTTATATTGGCAGTTTTATTTTTTTTCATTAAAACGTTCCCTATTGTGCAAAATGAACTTTTGTCGATACAGTACCCCGGGAGCCTGTTTATGGCCACAAGATATGAGAAAGATCTATCATATCCCTCAACTGCTGAGAGAAAAAGCACTCAAACAGTGGCTTTTAAAGTTCTAGCTGAAAAACCACATAGCTCGGTTGGTAGAGCAACTTGTTCTGGGTTCAGTCCTCGCTTCTGCCATCCTAGACTGCAAAAAGTCAGTGTTCAAAAACGAGAAAACATATATATAAAAATGAGGGGTATTTTACTTGAACTAAGCAAAATGATCTGCCAATAGAACAGTGATTCTCAAACTTTTTTTTGTCATCCCCCACTTTGGACAAGGGGGAGTGTTCAAGCCCCACCTGCCCCCGTCGCCCCAACAGAACACTAATGCCAAGATTAACATTTTTTAAATGTATTGAACATCAAGTAACATTCAAATTGTATACATTCAAACTCAATAACATAAAATAACATCAAGTTCAATAATAAATAAAATTAAAGCTGCAAGCAGCGTTGGTCGGGTCCGCCTTCGGCTGCTGCCCCCGAGACCCACGGCCGGATAAGCGTTAGAAGACGCCTTGGAACCACTATTTTGAGAATCTAATGCATTGTGAAAGTAATGCAGTTGTTGTATTGAAGTGAAAATATCAAACTTCCTGTTGATTTTTGCTAAAGTATGTTAATTATTAAAATGTAGGTCTAAGTGAGACCTACATAGTGTTTTTTGTTTCATGTCTCTCTGACATTCCTACCGGAAGTTACAAGAAGTTTCGTCTGTGTTTTCTTCCTAGGAGCAGTTTGTCCGTGTTGTATTCCTAGGGGGGCGGTAGAGCGCAATTTTGAGTTTTGAGGTTAGGTTTTTTCATCAGATGGCAATTTTTGCCAGACCTGATGTGTGTGTCAAGTTTGGTGAGTTTAGAAACATTTTAAGGGGGTCAAATAACAGCTCAAAGAGGCAAAAATTACATTTTTTAGGAGACTTTGCACAGGGGTTCTTTGAAGGCGCGTAAAATCAAAACCTGAGAACTTATCAAAACTCTGTTCTATACTTTTAATCAGAAGGGTTCAATCTCTCTCCTGTGCGAGTTTGAAGCCAAAACAACTAACGCACTCAGAGGAGATACTGTTTGAAGAAAGATGACCGGTTTTTACAAAACTTTTGTTTTGAAGGTGGGATTGCAAACTTCCTGTTGATTTTTGTTGGGAGTTGTCAATCTATGAAATGTAGGTCTAAGCGAGACCTACATAGAGGTTTTTGTTTCATGTCTCTCCGACATTCTTACCGGAAGTTACAAGCAGTTTTGTCTGTGTTTTCTTCCTAGTAGCAGTTTTTTCAGTGTTTTATTCAAAAATAGCGCTAGAGCGCAATTTTGAGTTTTGGGGTTTAGTTTTTTCATTAGATCGCAATATTCGCCAGTCCTTATGTGTGCGCCAAGTTTGGTGACTTTTGAAGCATTTTAAAAGGGGTCAAATTACAGCGCAAAGAGGCAAAAATTGTATTTTTTGCAAACATTTTATTTTGAAGGGGTTTTTGCCAACTTCCTGTAGATTTTTTGCTGAAAGAAGTGAGTGTATGAAAATTGGGTCTAAGTCAGACCTACATAGGAGTTGTTGTTTCATGTCGGTATGACATTCCTAACAGAAGTTACATGCAGTTTTGTCTGTAATTTTTTCCTAGGGGGCGCTAAAGCGCAATTTTCATTTTGGGGGATTGGTTGCTTAATATGTTGGGAAGGTTTGCTATACCGACGTGTGTCAAATTTGGTGAGTTTTGAAGCATGTTAAGGGGGTCAAATTACAGCGCGTAGGTGCGGAATAATAATAAAACACAGCAGTTTCAGTAGGGTCCTTGGCCCATGGTCTTTGCCATGGGCCAAGGACCCTAATAAAGATTTTTACACATAGAAGTAATCATCAACTTAAAGTGCCCTCTTTGGGGATTGTAATAGAGATCCATCTGGATTCATGAACTAAATTCTAAACATTCTTTCACAAAAAAATTAATCTTTAACTTCAATATTTATGGAACGTGTCCACAAAAAATCCAGCTGTCAACACTGAATATTGCATTGTTGTATTTTTTTGCACAGTTTATGAACTTACATTCATATTTTGTTGAAGCATTATTCAATAAATATATTTATAAAGGATTTTTGAATTGTTGCTATTTTTAGAATATTTTAAAAAAATCTCTCTTACCCCTTGGCATACCTTCAAGTACTCCCAGGGGTACACGTACCCCCATTTGAGAACCACTGACTTAGATAATAGGTTTCACTATGTAAAGCGCTTGAGTCATTTCAAAGATTAGCATCAATACGAATGGCCCATGGAATCCTAAATAACACTGCACCAGCGCCACTTAAGCACTTTGTCCAGTTTACATCTGCTGTGACAACTAGAAACACACAAGCCTCCACCAGGGGGCAGTGTAGCGTACCCAGATATCAAACACCTTTTGCAGAATCAGCTTTTTATGTAAAGCGATAAAAGAATGGAACGACCTCACAACAAACTTGAAAAGTGTGTTTGGCTTTGGAGCAATCCAAGCTGCTCACACGGTCAATAAGGTGGACACTATGGTTGACACATCAACTTAATTTGTGTTTTATTTGTCCATGAGAGTATTTTGGTTGTAAATTGTAAGGTGTGTCTGTTAAAATCATGGTTGTTTTTACAAATGATGACAGATGTGAACAAGAGCATGTATTGTCTTTGTGTGATGATATAAATGAGGTGTGGTTGTATTGTTTATTAAGTATGTGTCCATGAAAGGGCATTTATTGACTTTTCTTAATTTGATTACATGCATAGTGTGATTTTATTGTCATAATTGTATTGCATGATTTTTGTATTCCATTAATTCAGGACTGCAGATGGAAATGAGCTATTTAGCTATAATCTGGCTATTAGTCCAGTTCATAGTGGATCTAACATAATATTTTGAGAGTCCAGTCCATAGTGGATCTAACATAATAGTGTGAGAGTCCAGTCCATAGTGGATCTAACATAATAGTGAGAGTCCAGTCCATAGTGGATCCAACATAATAGTGAGAGTCCAGTCCATAGTGGATCTAACATAATATTGTGAGAGTCCAGTCCATAGTGGATCTAACATAATAGTGTGAGAGTCCAGTCCATAGTGGATCTAGCATAATATTGTGAGAATCCAGTCCATAGTGGATCTAACATAATATTTTGAGAGTCCACTCCATAGTGGATCTAACATAATAATGTGAGAATACAGTCCATAGTGGATCTAACATAATAGTATGAGAGTCCAGTCCATAGTGGATCTAACATAATAGTGTGAGAGTCCAGTCCATAGTGGATCTAACATAATATTGTGAGAATACAGTCCATAGTGGATCTAACATAATAGTGTGAGAGTCCAGTCCATAGTGGATCTAACATAATAGTGAGAGTCCAGTCCATAGTGGATCTAACATAATAGTGTGACAGTCCAGTCCATAGTGGATTTAACATAATAGTGTGAGAGTCCAGTCCATAGTGGATCCAACATAATAGTGAGAGTCCAGTCCATAGTGGATTTAACATAATAGTGTGAGAGTCCAGTCCATAGTGGATCCAACATAATAGTGAGAGTCCAGTCCATAGTGGATCTAACATAATAATGTGAGAATACAGTCCATAGTGGATCTAACATAATAGTATGAGAGTCCAGTCCATAGTGGATCTAACATAATAGTGTGAGAGTCCAGTCCATAGTGGATCTAACATAATATTGTGAGAATACAGTCCATAGTGGATCTAACATAATAGTGTGAGAGTCCAGTCCATAGTGGATCTAACATAATAGTGAGAGTCCAGTTCATAATGGATCTAACATAATAGTGTGACAGTCCAGTCCATAGTGGATTTAACATAATAGTGTGAGAGTCCAGTCCATAGTGGATCCAACATAATAGTGAGAGTCCAGTCCATAGTGGATCTAACATAATATTGTGAGAGTCCTGTCTATAGTGGATCTAACATAATATTGTGAGAGTCCTGTCTATAGTAAATCTAACATAATAGTGAAAGTCCAGTCCACAGTGGATCTAACATAATAGTTTGAGAGTCCAGTCCATAGCGAGGCCAGCAGGAGATCATCTTGAGTGAAGACAAGGCAGCAGCACAGCCAGCTTTGCCACACATTTGACATCCATGACTCTCTGTCCAGGTCCAGTTTTCTTCTTCCTGTCAAACTGAGGGAGGATCTGGTGCACAGAAGTATGCTAAACAGCTGTGTGGAAGGCTCCAGGTGAGTGACTATGCTGCCATGTTAAGACATCTCTCACCTGGTCTAACTAGGTGGTCATTATAAACACCCACGGGGCGTGATAATCAGGTGACATCACAGGAGGTGTGGCATACAAGAGCTAAAAAGCCTTAAATCTAATCTATTATTACTATTATTATTTAAACTGTCATCCAGATCCCACAGACTGCAGGGAAAGAGGCAAGGCCTGATGGAAAGACTTCTTCCTTCTTCTTGCCCGCCAAGTCCAGTGAAAGGGGAGCTGGAGAACTTTGCTAAAGGACAGCAGCGCCGGTTTAAATCAGCCGTGACTGAAAACCCAGGTCAGCACAGCGAGGCTCCCAAAGCAGAGAAGGAAACCTTGCACAACTCAGCAGAAGAAGAAGAAGAGGACGTGATGGTGACTTCGGCCAACTTGGAAGTGGTCTGCCAGGCCACCGGCGAAAGGCTGTTTGTCTTCCGTGAGCCGCCTCAATCCCTTCTTGGTGTCACGTCCCCCAAGAGAAAGAAGAAAAGGAACTTCCTCAATTTGAAGAAGGGCTCAGTGTCGCCAACACATCAAACTTAACGACTATTTCCTCATTAGGGTCTCGCAGGTGAGCTGGCGTTTATATCAACACTTTGGCTGAGAAAGAGATTCAAACATTTAAAGACCTACTAAAACCCACTACTACCGACCACGCAGTCTGATAGTTTATATATCAATCATGAAATATTAACATTGCAACACATGCCAATACGGCCTTTTTAGTTTACTAATTTGCAATTTTAAATTTCCCGGCGAAGTATCCTGTTGAAAACGTCACGGAATGATGACGCGTATGATGACACGTGCGCGTGACGTCACCGGTGGTAGCGCACATGTCCTCCCCGCACCGGTAACGGCTAAAAGTAGTCTGTTTTTATCACATAATTCCACAGTATTCTGGACATCTGTGTTGCTGATTATTTTGCAATTTGTTCAATTAATAATGGAGACGTCGAAGAAGAAAGCTGTTGGTGGGAAGCGGTGTATTGCGGCCGCTTTTAGCAACACAAACACAGCCGGTGTTTCATTGTTTACATTCCCGAAAGATGATGGTGAAGCTTTACTATGGAACAGAGATGTCAAGCGAACACGGTTGGATTGGACCACACACACAAAGTACAGTGTATTAACCGGCGATCATTTTGAAAGATCATGTTTCGAAGAGGGTCCCTTGCGAAAGGCAGTTCCCAGCTATAAGTCATCTGTTTTCATCGCATAATTCCACAGTATTCTGGACATCTGTGTTGCTGAATCTTTTGCAATTTGTTCAATTAATAATGGAGACGTCAAAGAAGAAAGCTGTCGGTGGGAAGCGGTGTATTGCAGCCAGCTGTAGCAACACAAACAGCCGGTGTTTCTTTGTTTGTTGTGAAGCTTTATTGTGGAACAGAGCGGTCAAGCGAACATGGTTCTCTACCACATGTCCACCGGCAGGTTTCGGTGAGAAGATTGTGGTAATAAGTCGGCTCTTACCGTAAACATGAGCGGAGTGAAGTGAAGTGAATTATATTTATATAGCGCTTTTCTCAAGTGACTCAAAGCGCTTTACATAGTGACACCCAATTATGTTAGTCTGTTTTTATCGCATAATTCCACAGTATTCTGGACGTCTGTGTTGCTGAATCTTTTGCAATTTGTTCAATTAATAATGGAGACGTCAAAGAAGAAAGGTGTTGGTGGAAAGCAGTGTATTGCAGCCGGCTGTAGCAACACAAACAGACGGTGTTTCTTTGTTTGTTGTGAAGCTTTAATATGGAACAGAGCAGTCAAGCGAACATGGTTCTCTAGTACATGTCCACCGGCAGGTTTCGGTGAGAAGATTGTGGTAATAAGTCGGCTCTTACCGTAAACATGAGCGGAGTGAAGTGAATTTAATTATATTTATATAGCGCTTTTCTCAAGTGTCTCAAAGCGCTTTACACAGTGACACCCAATTATGTTAGTCTGTTTTTATCGCATAATTCCACAGTATTCTGGACATCTGTGTTGCTGAATCTTTTGCAATTTGTTCAATTAATAATGGAGACGTCAAAGAAGAAAGATGTCGGTGGAAAGCAGTATATTGCAGCCGGCTGGAGCAACACAAACAGCCGGTGTTTCTTTGTTTGTTGTGAAGCTTTAATATGGAACAGAGCGGTCAAGCGAACATAGTTCTCTACCACATGTCCACCGGCAGGTTTCGGTGAGAAGATTGTGGTAATAAATCGGCTCTTACCGTAAACATGAAGTGAAGTGAATTATATTTATATAGCGCTTTACATAGTGACACCCAATATCTAAGTTACATTTAAAGCAGTGTGGGTGGCACTGGGAGCATTTTGGTAAAGTGTCTCGCCCAAGGACACAACGGCAGTGACTAGGATGGGACAAGCGGGGATCGAACCTGCAACCCTCAAGTTGCTGGTACGGCCACTCTACCAACCGATCTATGGAGCTTGTGTCGTTCCTCCTGCAGCTGTCAAAGAGGCTGCTGCGACTTTCTTGGCTCCTCCATGGCTTCCCTCAGAGACAATGGCGGTCACCACACCCCTCCGACTTTCAGGTATGACTATATATTCTCACTAAAACACTAGTAACACAATAAGCAGATAAGGGATATTCCAGAATTATCCTAGTAAATGTGTTTAATAACACCTGAATCGCTCCTGCCCTCGTCTTTTTTTTCTTTTTCTTCTAGGCCTTCACTCTCACTTTCCTCATCAACGAATCTTTCATCCTCGCGCAAATTATTGGGGAAATTGTCGCTTTCTCGGTCCGTATCGCTCTAGCTGCTGGTGGCCATGATTGTAAACAATGTTCAGATGTGAGGAGCTCCACAACCCGTGACGTCACGCGCACATCGTCTGCTACTTCCGGTACAGGCAAGGCTTTTTTATTAGCAACCAAAAGTTGCGAACTTTATCGTGGATGTTCTCTACTAAATCCTTTCAGCAAAAATATGGCGAAATGATGAAGTATGACACATAGAATGGACCTGCTATCACCGTTTAAATAAGAACATCTCATTTCAGTAGGCCTTGAATCATTTCTAAAAATACCATGAAGGCACAGACTTGGCCAAAGTGAGTGGGATTCATATCCATGTTTACATTTATGGATTTGAAAGACTATTTCAAACATTTTCATTACATGCTTAAAAATTAAAACAGTATTAAAAACGTTTTCAATAGCTTTTAGTAGCAAATGTGTATAATACTGAGTCTTCAGAACTGCCAAACTTTTCAGTTTTTTTTTGACTGCGAGTCAAGTCCATATGTTTACATATATTTGAAAAACTATTTTAAATGTTTTCATTACATACACATTTTTTTTACAAATAATAAAAATGTTTAAAAAGATGCAAACAAATGTTTTAATTGCTTTTGTTTTATTATGTACAAAAAGTCTTTATTTGCAATATTGAGTCTTTACGTACCTCTTGTACTCATGCAGTTTATGTAGCACTCAAGTTTTTATTTGAAAAAAAGAGGGTGTGGAGAAGGGTGTGTCAGTTGTGTCAGTCGATGGGGGCGGGTGTGTCACTCGATGGCGGAGGGTGTGGTGTGTCAGTCGATGGCGGAGGGTGTGTCAGTCGATGGCGGAGGGTGTGTCAGTCGATGGCGGAGGGTGTGTCAGTCGATGGCGGAGGGTGTGTCAGTCGATGGCGGAGGGTGTGTCAGTCGATGGCGGAGGGTGTGTCAGTCGATGGTGGAGGGTGTGTCAGTCCATGGTGGAGGGTGTGTCAGTCGATGGAAAAGGGTGTGTCAGTCCATGGCGGAGGGTGTGGTGTGTCAGTCGATGGCGGAGGGTGTGTCAGTCGATGGCGGAGGGTGTGTCAGTCGATGGCGGAGGGTGTGTCAGTCGATGGCGGAGGGTGTGTCAGTCGATGGCGGAGGGTGTGTCAGTCGATGGCGGAGGGTGTGTCAGTCGATGGCGGAGGGTGTGTCAGTCGATGGCGGAGGGTGTGTCAGTCGATGGTGGAGGGTGTGTCAGTCAATGGTGGAGGGTGTGTCAGTCGATGGAAAAGGGTGTGTCAGTCCATGGCGGAGGGTGTGGTGTGTCAGTCGATGGCGGAGGGTGTGTCAGTCGATGGTGGAGGGTGTGTCAGTCGATGGTGGAGGGTGTGGTGTGTCAGTCGATGGCGGAGGGTGTGGTGTGTCAGTCGATGGCGGAGGGTGTGGTGTGTCAGTCGATGGCGGAGGGTGTGTCAGTCGATGGCGGAGGGTGTGTCAGTCGTTGGCGGAGGGTGTGTCAGTCGATGGCGGAGGGTGTGTCAGTCGATGGCGGAGGGTGTGTCAGTCGATGGTGGAGGGTGTGTCAGTCGATGGTGGAGGGTGTGTCAGTCCATGGTGGAGGGTGTGTCAGTCCATGGTGGAGGGTGTGTCAGTCCATGGCGGAGGGTGTGTCAGTCGATGGAAAAGGGTGTGTCAGTCCATGGCGGAGGGTGTGGTGTGTCAGTCGATGGCGGAGGGTGTGTCAGTCGATGGTGGAGGGTGTGTCAGTCGATGGTGGAGGGTGTGGTGTGTCAGTCGATGGCGGAGGGTGTGGTGTGTCAGTCGATGGCGGAGGGTGTGGTGTGTCAGTCGATGGCGGAGGGTGTGTCAGTCGATGGCGGAGGGTGTGTCAGTCGTTGGCAGAGGGTGTGTCAGTCGATGGCGGAGGGTGTGTCAGTCGATGGCGGAGGGTGTGTCAGTCGATGGTGGAGGGTGTGTCAGTCGATGGTGGAGGGTGTGTCAGTCCATGGTGGAGGGTGTGTCAGTCCATGGTGGAGGGTGTGTCAGTCCATGGCGGAGGGTGTGTCAGTCCATGGCGGAGGGTGTGGTGTGTCAGTCGATGGCGGAGGGTGTGTCAGTCGATGGTGGAGGGTGTGTCAGTCGATGGTGGAGGGTGTGGTGTGTCAGTCGATGGCGGAGGGTGTGTCAGTCGATGGCGGAGGGTGTGGTGTGTCAGTCGATGGTGGAGGGTGTGTCAGTCCATGGTGGAGGGTGTGTCAGTCCATGGTGGAGGGTGTGTCAGTCGATGGAGAAGGGTGTGTCAGTCCATGGCGGAGGGTGTGTCAGTCCATGGCGGAGGGTGTGGTGTGTCAGTCGATGGCGGAGGGTGTGTCAGTCCATGGTGGAGGGTGTGGTGTGTCAGTCGATGGCGGAGGGTGTGTCAGTCGATGGCGGAGGGTGTGGTGTGTCAGTCGATGGTGGAGGGTGTGTCAGTCGATGGTGGAGGGTGTGTCAGTCGATGGTGGAGGGTGTGTCACTCGATGGTGGAGGGTGTGTCAGTCCATGGTGGAGGGTGTGTCAGTCGATGGATGAGGGTGTGTCAGTCGATGGTGGAGGGTGTGTCAGTCCATGGTGGAGAGTGTGTCAGTCGATGGATGAGGGTGTGGTGTCTCAGTCGATGGTGGAGGGTGTGTCAGTCCATGTTGGAGGATGTGTCAGTCGATGGTGGAGGGTGTGTCAGTCCATGGTGGAGGGTGTGTCAGTCGATGGTGGAGGGTGTTTCAGTCCATGGTGGAGGGTGTGTCAGTCGATGGCGGAGGGTGTGGTGTGTCAGTCGATGGTGGAGGGTGTGTCAGTCCATGGTGGAGAGTGTGTCAGTCGATGGCGGAGGGTGTGGTGTGTCAGTCGATGGTGGAGGGTGTGTCAGTCCATGGTGGAGGGTGTGTCAGTCCATGGTGGAGGGTGTGTCAGTCGATGGAGAAGGGTGTGTCAGTCCATGGCGGAGGGTGTGTCAGTCCATGGCGGAGGGTGTGGTGTGTCAGTCGATGGCGGAGGGTGTGTCAGTCGATGGTGGAGGGTGTGGTGTGTCAGTCGATGGCGGAGGGTGTGTCAGTCGATGGCGGAGGGTGTGGTGTGTCAGTCGATGGTGGAGGGTGTGTCAGTCGATGGTGGAGGGTGTGTCAGTCGATGGTGGAGGGTGTGTCACTCGATGGTGGAGGGTGTGTCAGTCCATGGTGGAGAGTGTGTCAGTCCATGGATGAGGGTGTGTCAGTCGATGGTGGAGGGTGTGTCAGTCCATGGTGGAGAGTGTGTCAGTCGATGGATGAGGGTGTGGTGTGTCAGTCGATGGTGGAGGGTGTGTCAGTCCATGTTGGAGGATGTGTCAGTCGATGGTGGAGGGTGTGTCAGTCCATGGTGGAGGGTGTGTCAGTCGATGGTGGAGGGTGTTTCAGTCCATGGTGGAGGGTGTGTCAGTCGATGGCGGAGGGTGTGGTGTGTCAGTCGATGGTGGAGGGTGTGTCAGTCCATGGTGGAGAGTGTGTCAGTCGATGGCGGAGGGTGTGGTGTGTCAGTCGATGGTGGAGGGTGTGTCAGTCCATGGTGGAGGATGTGTCAGTCGATGGTGGAGGGTGTGTCAGTCGATGGTGGAGGGTGTGTCAGTCCATGGTGGAGGGTGTGTCAGTCCATGGTGGAGGGTGTGTCAGTCGATGGTGGAGGGTGTGTCAGTCCATGGCGGAGGGTGTGTCAGTCCATGGTGGAGGGTGTGTCAGTCCATGGCGGAGGGTGTGGTGTGTCAGTCGATGGTGGAGGGTGTGTCAGTCCATAATGGAGGGTGTGTCAGTCCATGGTGGAGAGTGTTTCAGTCGATGGCGGAGGGTGTGGTGTGTCAGTCGATGGTGGAGGGTGTGTCAGTCCATGGTGGAGGGTGTGTCAGTCCATGGCGGAGGGTGTGTCAGTCGATGGTGGAGGGTGTGTCAGTCCATGGTGGAGGATGTGTCAGTCCATGGTGGAGGGTGTGTCAGTCCATGGTGGAGGGTGTGTCAGTCCATGGCGGAGGGTGTGTCAGTCCATGGTGGAGGATGTGTCAGTCCATGGCGGAGGGTGTGTCAGTCCATGGTGGAGGGTGTGTCAGTCCATGGTGGAGGGTGTTTCAGTCCATGGTGGAGGGTGTGTCAGTCGATGGCGGAGGGTGTGGTGTGTCAGTCGATGGTGGAGGGTGTGTCAGTCCATGGTGGAGAGTGTGTCAGTCGATGGCGGAGGGTGTGGTGTGTCAGTCGATGGTGGAGGGTGTGTCAGTCCATGGTGGAGGATGTGTCAGTCGATGGTGGAGGGTGTGTCAGTCGATGGTGGAGGGTGTGTCAGTCCATGGTGGAGGGTGTGTCAGTCCATGGTGGAGGGTGTGTCAGTCGATGGTGGAGGGTGTGTCAGTCCATGGCGGAGGGTGTGTCAGTCCATGGTGGAGGGTGTGTCAGTCCATGGCGGAGGGTGTGGTGTGTCAGTCGATGGTGGAGGGTGTGTCAGTCCATAATGGAGGGTGTGTCAGTCCATGGTGGAGAGTGTTTCAGTCGATGGCGGAGGGTGTGGTGTGTCAGTCGATGGTGGAGGGTGTGTCAGTCCATGGTGGAGGGTGTGTCAGTCCATGGCGGAGGGTGTGTCAGTCGATGGTGGAGGGTGTGTCAGTCCATGGTGGAGGATGTGTCAGTCCATGGTGGAGGGTGTGTCAGTCCATGGTGGAGGGTGTGTCAGTCCATGGCGGAGGGTGTGTCAGTCCATGGTGGAGGATGTGTCAGTCCATGGCGGAGGGTGTGTCAGTCCATGGTGGAGGGTGTGTCAGTCCATGGTGGAGGGTGTGTCAGTCCATGGCGGAGGGTGTGTCAGTCCATGGCGGAGGGTGTGTCAGTCCATGGTGGAGGATGTGTCAGTCCATGGCGGAGGGTGTGGTGTGTCAGTCGATGGAGAAGGGTGTGACAGTCGATCTTTTTCAGACTATAATTATGCATCCATCCATCCATTTTTTTACTACTTTTTCCCTTTGGGGCGGCGCTGGTGCTTATCTCAGCTATAATCGGGCGGAAGGCGGCGTACACCCTGATCAAGTCGGCACCTCATCACAGGGCCAACACAGATAGACAACATTCACACTCACATCCACACACTAGGGACCATTAAGTGTTGCTATAATTTCTGGTTTGCAAAACATATTTTGAACCCAAATAGGTGAAATTAGATAATTTCCCACAGCCGTATTTGCCAACCTTGAGACCTCCGATTTCGGGAAAAAGGGGGGCAGGGCGTGGTTAAGAGGGGAGGAGTATATTTACAGCCACAATTCACCAAGTCAAATATTTCATATATATATATATATATATATATAAGAAATACTTGGATTTCAGTGTTCATTTATTTACACATATACACACACATAACACTCATCTACTCATTGTTGAGTTAAGGGTTGAATTGTCCATCCTTGTTCTACTCTCTGTCACTATTTTTCTAAATATATGCAATTACAGTAGATGGCAGTATTGTCCTGTTTCAGAGTGTCACAACATTGCTGTTTACGGTAGATGAAAACGTGACTGCTGTTGTTGTGTGTTGTTACCGCTGGGAGGGCGTTAATGAAACTGCCTTACAATAAACCCACATAAGAAACCAAGAACCCGCCCTCGATCATTCTATAGTTATAAAGTCATCGGGCAGGGCCGCTGTTTATATTGTGGGAAAACGGACGTGAAAACAGGCCGTCCTCACTCAGGTCCGCATGGAGCTGGAGGGGGCGTAGCCTCCAGCTCTGCTTGAATTACGGGAGATTTTTGCGAGAAAATTTGTCCCGGGAGGTTTTCCGGAGAGGCGCTGAATTTCGGGAGTCTCCTGGAAAATCCGGGAGGGTTGGCAAGTATGCACTAGTGTGCCGCGGCGCAGTGGTTGAAAAACACTGCTGTAGGTACATCATCAAACACATCCCTACAGACGGATTAGTGGCAGAATAATAAATAGTATTGACGGACGGATGTTCCACAGAACCAAAAGTGCATTACATTACACGTTTGAAGTGTTGTGGTTTGCTGTGAAGAAGGTGACGTCTAACTCTGCCTTAACCACATAAATAGTTTATTTAACACTTGATCCTCAAAAAACCCGTCGGTGTTTGCAATATGTTGACTATTGGTTGATTTCATGGCGACATCGTAACATAAAAGATGAACTGTCTTGTTACGTCATCCGCGTCTACCTTTCCGTCCTTCAAACTTGGAAAGTCCTCCTCTTTTCGCCTCCCGTGAACGCAGCACTCCGTCGTCAGCCCCGAGCGCAGACTGACAGGCGAGCGGCGGACCTGATCGGAACCATGAGGTTCGGACTGACGATCGTGTTGTTGGGCTTCGTGTGCGTGTCGGAGTGTGCTCCCCCGACGTGTTACTCCAGGGCACTCGGCCTCAGCAAGGAAGTCATGACCCTTTTGGATAAGATTCACACCTACCATCGCACGGTATGCGCACTTTTGCCATCAGGTGTCAAATGTACATTTTCTTCAATTGGCTTGTCTTGTCTTTGGCAGAAAACCTGTGCTCGCCATCTTCCCGCCATCTTCCTGGATGTGCATGTAAGTTTCAAATGTGCACTTTGACTTGTATCGGAATTAATTTACCACTAGAGCAGTGCCTATTTAACTTTCTTCCAACGAGTAACACTCAGCTTTCTACTACAACCATAATGTAGTAGACCTAAGTATTCATTAAGTACCACCATAATGTAGTAGACCTAAGTATTCATTAAGTACCACTATAATGTAGTAGACATAAGTATACATTAAGTACCGCCATAATGCAGTAGACCTAAGTATTCATTAAGTACCACCATAATGTAGTAGACTTAAGTATTCATTAAGTACCACCATGATGTAGTAGACCTAAATATTCATTAAGTACCACCATAATGTAGTAGACCTAAGTATTCATTAAGTACCACCATAATGTAGTAGACATAAGTATACATTAAGTACCGCCATAATGCAGTAGACCTACGTATTCATTAAGTACCACCATAATGTAGTAGACCTAAGTATTCATTAAGTACCACCATGATGTAGTAGACCTAAGTATTTATTAAGTACCGCCAGAATGTAGTAGACCTAAGTATTCATTATGTACCGCCATAATGCAGTAGACCTAAGTATTCATTAAGTACCACCGTAATGTAGTAGACCTAAGTATTCATTAAGTACCACCATGATGTAGTAGACCTAAATATTCATTAAGTACCACCATAATGTAGTAGACCTAAGTATTCATTAAGTACCGCCATAATGTAGTAGACCTAAGTATTCATTAAGTACCACCATAATGTAGTAGACCTAAGTATTCATTAAGTACCACCATAATGTAGTAGACCTAAGTATTCATTAAGTACCACCATAATGTAGTAGACTTAAGTATTCATTAAGTACCGCCATAATGTAGTAGACCTAAGTATTCATTAAGTACCGCCATAATGCAGTAGACCTAAGTATTCATTAAGTACCACCGTAATGTAGTAGACCTAAGTATTCATTAAGTACCACCATAATGTAGTAGACTTAAGTATTCATTAAGTACCGCCATAATGTAGTAGACCTAAGTATTCATTAAGTACCGCCATAATGCAGTAGACCTAAGTATTCATTAAGTACCACCGTAATGTAGTAGACCTAAGTATTCATTATGTACCACCGTAATGTAGTAGACCTAAGTATTATTTAAGTACCACCATAACGTAGTAGACCTATGTATTTATTAAGTACCGCCAGAATGTAGTAGACCTAAGTATTCATTATGTACCGCCATAATGCAGTAGACCTAAGTATTCATTAAGTACCACCGTAATGTAGTAGACCTAAGTATTCATTATGTACCGCCGTAATGTAGTAGACCTAAGTATTATTTAAGTACCACCATAACGTAGTAGACCTAAGTATTTATTAAGTACCGCCAGAATGTAGTAGACCTAAGTATTCATTAAGTGCCGCCATAATGTATTAGACATAAGTATTCATTAAGTACCACCATAATGTGTAAGACCCAAGTATTCATTAAGTACTGCCATAATGTAGTAGACCTAAGTATTCATTAAGTACCACCATAATGTAGTAGACCTAAGTATTCATTAAGTACCGCCGTAATGTAGTAGACCTAAGTATTATTTAAGTACCACCATAGTGTAGTAGACCTAAGTATTCATTAAGTACCGCCATAATGTAGTAGACCTAAGTATTCATTAAGTACCACCATAATGACATTATTAAAATACAGTAGTGTAGTAGATCTAAGTATTCATTAAGTGCCACCATAATAACATTAAAATACAGTAGTGTACAATATCTAAGTAGTCATTAAGTACAACCATAATGACAGAGTACAGTATCTTAGTAGACCTAAGTATTCATTAAGTACCACCATAATGACAACATTAAATACAGTAGTGTAGTAGACCTAAGTATTCATTAAGTACCACCATGATGACAACATTAAAATAACGTAGCGTAGTGGATCTAAGTATTCATTAAGTACCACCATAATGACAACATTAAATACAGAAGTGTAGTAGACCTAAATAGTCATTAAGTACCACCATAATGAACAATATTACACTACAGTAGTGTAGTAGACCTAAGTATTCATTAAGTACTACCATAAACATTACACTACAGTAGCGTAGTAGACCTAAGTAGTCATTAAGTACCACCATAATGACAACATTAAAATACAATAGTGTTGTAGACCTAAGTAGCCATTAAGTATCACCATAATGACCAATATTACACTACAGTAGTGTAGTAGACCTAAGTATTCATTAGGTACCACCATAATAACATTACACTACAGGAGCGTAATAGCCCTAAGTAGTGATTAAGTACCACCATAATGACAACATTAAATACAGTAGTGTAGTAAACCTAAGTAGTCATTAAGTACCACCATAATGACAACATTAAATACAGTAGTGTAGTAGACCTAAGTGTTCATTAAGTACCACCATAATGACAACATTAGAATACAGTAGCATAGTGGACCTAAGTAGTCATTAAGTAGCACCATAATGACAACATTAAATACAGAAGTGTAGTAGACCTAAGTATTCATTAAGTACCACCATAATGACCAATATTACACTACAGTAGTGTAGTAGACCTAAGTATTCATTAAGTACCACCATAATGACCAATATTACACTGCAGTAGTGTAGTAGACCTAAGTATTCATTAAGTACCACCATATGACCAATATTACACTACAGTAGTGTAGTAGACCGAAGTATTTATTAAGTACTACCATAATAACATTACACTACAGTAGTGTAGTAGACATAAGTAGTCATCAAGTACCACCATATTGATCAAAATTACACTTAAGTAGCATTTTTAAAATGATTACAGTGTCACTCATGACGTGACGAGTTTGACCAGGGGGAAATTCTAGGCATATGCTAATTATTTGGTAAAACGAGTTTGAGCCGGCAGTAATTCTAGTCAGGTGCCTACTATATACCTGGCGGCAATTCAAGGAAATACGGTAGTAATGAACATACTATCAGTAGAAAACCCTAACTAATCAAATAGATTCATGTTTACTTGGCCTACTTGAGCACCTGATTCATTAGTGCCTGTGAAGACCAAAGCCAACACGGTTTTATCACCATAGAACTCCTGCATCACTACCAAACTGCGCGACTTCCTCTACGTGGTTCTCAACCACCCCAGCCAGTTCTGCAGGGAGCGGCCCAGGATCCTGCTGCTCAAACGCAAAATCCAGAACTTGTACTCCATCATCTCAAGGATTTGTTACCGGGTGAGAGAATGCCAAGTATCTGACTGGCCCGTCTCGCAGCTTCAGTGTGACCTTCCGTCTTTTATTGCTTTGGCAGGACTTGGTGTTTTTCACAGACGACTGCGAGGCCATCGACACGGGACACAGCAGGCCTCACTTTGCAGAGGACAGGCTTCAGCTTCTGCAGGAGGAGAGATAAGACGCCCACAGAGTAGCATGAAAGAAGCACTCAAATAGAAATTAAAGCTGCAAGCAGCGATGGACGGGACCGACTTTTGCTGGTGTTTTCTGCCTTTACCCATTCAACATATCTTTACCTGCACATTACCTACCTTCCCTGCATCCTGGGATCACGCTGGTGTTTTTTTCTTTCACCCATACACGCTGGTGCTTCCTGCCATCACCCAGACAACGTATCTTTACCTGCACATTACCTACCTTCTCTGTATCCTGGAGTCAAACTGGTGCCTCCTTCTTTCACCCAGTCAACATATCTTTACCCGCACACTACCTACCTTCTCTGCATTGTGTGGTCACGCTGGTGCTTCTTGCCATCACCCAGACAACATATCTTTACCTTCACATTACCTACCTTCCCTGCATCCTGGGGTCACACTGGTGCTTCTGTCTGTCACCCATACACGCTGGTGCTTCCTGCCATCACCCAGACAACGTATCTTTACCTGCACATTACCTACCTTCTCTGTATCCTGGAGTCAAACTGGTGCCTCCTTCTTTCACCCAGTCAACATATCTTTACCCGCACACTACCTACCTTCTCTGCATTGTGTGGTCACGCTGATGCTTCCTGCCATCACCCAGACAACGTATCTTTACCTGCACTTTACCTACCTTCTCTGTATCCTGGAGTCAAACTGGTGCCTCCTTCTTTCACCCAGTCAACATATCTTTACTTTACTTTACTTTTATCTTTACACTACCTACCTTCTCTGCATTGTGTGGTCACGCTGGGGCTTCCTGCTTTTAAGCGGCCAGCAGCATCAGCGTAGCGGTTCTTTGAAGGCTCGTAAAATCAAAACCGGAGCAGTTAGAAAAACTCTTTCATTAAATTTTAATCAGAAGGGTTCAATCTCTTTCCTGTGCGAGTTTGAAGCCGACACAACAAACGCGCTCAGAGGAGATAATGTTTGAAAAAAGGTGACAGGTTTTTACAAAACTTTTGTTTTGATGCGGTAATTGCCAAACTCCTATTGATTTATGCTGAAGGATTTCAATGAATGAAATGTAGGTCTAAGTGAGACCTACATAGAGGTTTTTGTTTCATGTCTCCACGACATTCCTTTTGGAAGTTACAAACAGTTTTGTCTGTGTTTTCTTCCTAGGAGCAGTTTTGTCTGTTTTATTCCTAAGGGGCTCTAGAGCGAAATTTTTTTTTTTTTTTTTTTTTTTTTTTTAGATCGCAATTTTCGCCAGTTCTGATGTGTGTGTCCAGTTTGGTGAGTTTTGAAGCATTTTAAGAGGGTTAAATTACAGCTCAAAGAGGCAAAATTGACATTTTTTAGGAAACTTTTGTTTTGAAGGGGTTTTTGCCAACTTGCTGTTGATTTTTGCTGAAGGATGTCAACGAATGAAATGCAGGTCTAAGTGAGAC
Source organism: Nerophis ophidion (assembly GCF_033978795.1). Lineage (NCBI taxonomy): Eukaryota > Metazoa > Chordata > Actinopteri > Syngnathiformes > Syngnathidae > Nerophis > Nerophis ophidion. The sequence continues at coordinate 44,275,493 of NC_084626.1, forward strand.
CTACATAGAGGTTTCTGTTTCCTGTCTCTATGACATTCCTATTGGAAGTTTTGTCTTTGTTTTCTTTCTAGGAGCATTTTTGTCTGTTTTATTCCTAAGGGGCTCTAGAGCGCAATTTTTTTTTCTTTTTTTTTTAAATTTTTTTTTAAGATCGCAATTTTCGCCAGTCCTGATGTGTGTGTCCAGTTTGGTGAGTTTTGAAGCATTTTAAGGAGGTCAAATTACAACTCAAACAAGCAAAAAGGACATTTTTTAGGAAACTTTTGTTTTGAAGGGGTTTCTGCCAACTTCCTGTTGATTTTTGCTGAAGGAGGCCAATGAATGAAATGTAGGTCTAGGTGAGACCTACATAGAGGTTTTTGTTTCATGTCTCTACGACATTCCTAACGGAAGTTACAAACAGTTTTGTCTGTGTTTTCTTCCTCGGAGCAGTTTTGTCTGTTTTATTCCTAAGGGGCGCTAGAGCTCAATTTTGAGTTTTGGGGTTTGGTTTTATTATTAGATGGAAGTTTTTGCCAGTCCTGATGTGTGTGTCCAGTTTGGTGAGTTCTGAAACATTTTAAGGAGGTCAAATTACAGCTCAAAGAGGCAATATTGACATTTTTTAGGAAACTTTTGTTTTGAAGGGGTTTTTGCCAACTTCCTGTTGATTTTTGCTGAAGGAGGTCAAGGAATGAAATATAGGTCTAAGTGAGACCTACATAGAGGTTTTTGTTTCATGTCTCTATGACATTCCTACTGGAAGTTAAAAGCAGTTTTGTCTTTATTTTCTTTCTAGGAGCATTTTTGTCTGTTTTATTCCTAAGGGGCTCTAGAGCGCAATTTTGATTTATTTTTAATTTTTTTTTTTTTTTTTTATTAGATCGCAATTTCCGCCAGTCCTGATGTGTGTGTCCAGTTTGGTGAGTTTTGAAGCATTTTAAGGGGGTCAAATCACAGCTCAAACAAGCAAAAAGGACATTTTTTAGGAAACTCTTGTTGATTTTTGCTGAAGGAGGTCAATGAATGAAATGTAGGTCTAAGTGAGACCTACATAGAGGTTTTTTTTCCCATGTCTCTACGGCATTCCTAACGGAAGTTACAAGCAGTTTTGTCTGTGTTTTTTCCTAGGGGGCGCTAGGGCGCAATTTTGAGTTTTGGGTTTTGATTGGATCGCAATTTTCGCCAGTCCTGATGTGTGTTAAATTTGTTGAGTTTTGAAGCATGTTAAGGGGGTCATATTACAAAGAGGCGACGTTATAATAACAATAGAACCTTAGAAATACAATAGGGTCCTGTGTCCCAAAGGGACATTCGGTCCCTAACAAGTAGTTATGTATTTATTTGAATACTCTGACTTAGCTGTACGCTCAAGTTAGGGACACGCATGGCTACATTCCTGCGATGAGGGCAGGACTTTCCACAGGAAATTTGCTGAATGCCAACCATGCCGACGCAAACCTTGAAATAATAAACCAGCGAGAGATGCCGGGGAGTCGGGCTCCAGTGCTTTCTTAAGCAGAGCCCATCAAAGCTGGGTGTTGTTGAGAGAAATAGGCGGTGTTGTCGTAACCCTTGCAGGGACTGGGATGTCTTGAAAGGAACTCTATTTGCAAAGTTAAAAAAATAAATAAACAAGTACAGTAGCACTGCTTCCAGTCAGATGCATTTTTTGTGTAGCGCTGAAGCAATATTGACACCAAAATATCTCATTACTGAAAGAGCATGTTATTGTAGTTTATCTAACGCTTGTTTGTCGACTATATTTGAAAGATAACGCAAGAATAAACATTTCGCGTAATTCCACAGTATTCTGGACATCTGTGTTGCTGAATCTTTTGCAGTTTCTTCAATGAATAATGGAGACGTCAAAGAAGAAAGATGTAGGTGGGACGCGATGTATTGCGGCCGCTTTTAGCAACACAAACACAGCCGTCGTTCCCTTTTTTACATTCTCGAAAGATGACGGTGAAGCTTTACTATGGAACAGGGGCGGCATAGCTCGGTTGGTAGAGCGGCCGTGCCAGCAACTTGAGGGTTGCAGGTTCGATTCCCGCTTCCGCCATCCTAGTCCCTGCCGTTGTGTCCTTGGGCAAGACACTTTACCCACCTGCTCCCAGTGCCACCCGCACTGGTTTAAATGTAACTTAGATATTGTGTTTCACTATGTAAAGCGCTTTGAGTCACTAGAGAAAAAGCGCTATATAAATATAATTCACTGCACAACAGAGCGGTCAAGCGAACATGGTTCCCGACCACATGTCAACCGGCAGGTTTCGGTGAGAAAATGGTGGTAATAAGTCGGCTTTTACCGTAGACATGAGCGGAGAGCTTGCGTAATGCAGCTGCGGACTCGCTTGCCTCCTTTCATCGGAGACACTGGCGGTCACCACACCCGTGGCCACACCCCTCCGACTTTCAGGTTGTGTAGGTAAGACCATATAATCTCACTAAAACATTTGTAACACAATAAGCAGATAAGGGATTTTCCAGAATTATCCTAGTAAATGCGTCTAATAACATCTGACTTTGGGCTTCATGGTGGCAGAGGGGTTAGTGCGTCTGCCTCACAATACGAAGTTCCTGCAGTCCTTGGTTCGAGTCCAGGCTCGGGATCTTTATGTGTGGAGTTTGCATGTTCTCCCCGTGAATGCGTGGGTTCCCTCCGGGTACTCCGGCTTCCTCCCACTTCCAAAAGACATGCACCTGGGGATAGGTTGATTGGCAACACTAAATGGTCCCTAGTGTGTGAATGTGAGTGTGAATGTTGTCTGTCTATCTGTGTTGGCCCTGCGATGAGGTGGCGACTTGTCCAGGGTGTACCCTGCCTTCCGCCCGATTGTAGCTGAGATAGGCGCCAGCGCCCCCCGCGACCCCGAAAGGGAATAAGCGGTAGAAAATGGATGGATGGAACATCTGACTTTTTTCTTTCTTTCTAGTCCTTCACTCTCACTTTCCTCATCCACGAATCTTTCATCCTCGCTCAAATTAATGGGGAAATCGCCGCTTTCTCGGCTAGAGGTCCTGGACGACAATATTTGACCAGCAGGTGCGTGTTCATCGGCGAGGATGTTTCCAGCAGGGTGTTAACAAGTCTTCAAACTCCTTCCTTGTCAACAACACCTGGAAAGGTTAAAACTCTGTTCCTTTGATACTGAATGCAGAGCAACTCCAGAACTACAGACTTAACACACACACCATGGACCTTTGCTATATATACTCCCACCCCACACTTTTTCCACGGCTCCACCCCACGTAGTATGAAAGACGACTGCTCAGCGCCCCTAGTGGCTGGCAGCTTAAAGCCGGATGCCTGCGCCTTCCCCTTCTGTTGCAAGTCTTGTGGTTTCTTGTCAACATAAGTTTTTGCACTTTTTTTTTTTCTAGCCAAGTCTGTGCCTCCTCCCCAATGTGAGCCCAGTCTGAGATTTTTTTTTTTTTACTCCCCCTCCCCCGGCATGTACAAACCCCGTTTCCATATGAGTTGTGAAATTGTGTTCGATGTAAATATAAACAGAATACAATGATTTGCAAATCATTTTCAACCCATATTCAGTTGAATGCACTACAAAGACAACATATTTGATGTTCAAACTCATAAACTTTATTTTTTTTTCTGCAAATAATAATTAACTTAGAATTTCATGGCTGCAACGTGTGCCAAAGTAGTTGGGAAAGGGCATGTTCACCACTGTGTTACATCACCTTTTCTTTTAACAACACTCAATAAACGTTTGGGAACTGAGGAAACCAATTATAGAAGCTTTAAAAGTGGAATTCTTTCCCATTCTTGTTTTATGTAGAGCTTCAGTCGTTCAACAGTCTCCGCTGTCGTATTTTACGCTTCATAATGCGCCACACATTTTCCATGGGAGACAGGTCTGGACTTCAGGCAGGCCAGGAAAGTACCCGCACTCTTTTTTTACGAAGCCACACTGTTGGAACACTTGTCCTGCTGAAATAAGCAGGGGCGTCCATGATAACGTTGCTTGGATGACAACATATGTTGTTCCAAAACCTGTATGTACCTTTCAGCATTAATGGTGCCTTCACAGATGTGTAAGTTACCCATGCCTTGGGCACTAATGCACCCCCATACCATCACAGATGCTGGCTTTTCAACTTTGCGCCGGATGATTATTTTCCTCTTTGTTCCGGAGGACACCACGTCCTCTATTTTCAAATATAATTTGAAATGTGGACTCGTCAGACCACAGAACTCAGCTACAATTGGGCAGAAGGCAGAGTACACCCTGGACAAGTCGCCATCCAAGATAGACAACATTCACACTCACATTCACACTAAACTGCCAATGTGCAAAAATAAATAAATGTGTTGAATCAATGTTATGAAGTATTGACATTATTTTTATATATATATATATATATATATATATATATTTACTATATATATGTGCAAAAAATACATTTGTTAAATCAATGTTATATATATGCTATATATATTATTTTAATAATAATACTGTCAATAATTCAATAGTATATATATATAATATATTAATAATGATAATGCCAATAATTCATAACATTGATTTAACAAATTTATTTATTTTTGCACATATATAGTAAATATATAGATATTATATTAATAATAATGTCAATTATTCATAACATTGATTTAACAAATGTATTTATTTTTGCAAATATATAGTAAATATATAGATATTATATCAATAATGTAAATTATTCATAACATTGATTTAACAAATGTATTTGTTTTTGCACATTGGCAGTAATAATAAAAAAATAAAAACATTTTTGATAATTTTGTACTATTATTATTCAACGCTTAAATCACTAGATCAACTTCAGGTTTATTTCTCGATGTGATTTTTTTTTTTTTTTTTTAAATGTTTTTTTACCCTTTTTGTAGAAAAAAAAAAGATTTTTTTATTAAATTTGCAAAAACACCAAATATGCAATATCTCCCAACCAAATAAATAAAAATAAATGCCTGTAAAATATTTGACGTAAAGTAATTGAAGCCTTAAATTGGTCAATAATTCATAACATTGGTTTAATTCATTAGTTATTTTTGAGCAATGACAGTAAAAAAAAATAAAAATAAATAAATAAATACATTTTGTTGGGGATGTAAAAGAACGTCACTCATAAGTCTTAAAAGTAAGTCTAGATCTGAAAATTAGTCAATTATAGGTTTTCATTATTTATTTATTTGATGCCCTTTTTTTCAGAGAAAATATTTTCCCCCAATAATACTTCAAAGTTAAATATTTGAAGCAATTGGAGCCTTGAATATGTCAATAATTCACAATAACATTGAATTTTGAGTTATGTTTTTTTTGTAGTCAACATTGCAACTTTCCAATGTTACATTTCACCTGTTTGCTCTTTTATTCCACTTCATGTTTTTATTCGTGTATAAATATTTAGAAAGTGCCGTGGGTCGTTAAAAAGTTTGAACAGCGCTGCTTGAAGTCCTCCTGAAGCGACGTCATGACCTGAGGTCACGGTACCTTTGAGCAAGGCGTTTTCAGTCATCGATTGTTCCCCATGAGATGGTAAGATGTAAGTATGCCCACTGTTTTTTTTTTTTAACAGCTCTTATTACTTGAAAAAAAAAACATGAGAAAAGGTTGGCGCTAATAAAACAAAGCTGACATACCTATTTGATAAATAAATGATATATTGAATTGGTTTTGAATATGAAAAATATCCAAATGACCCCAAGAACTTGAGATTTTTCAGTGTTTAGACACCCAAGATGTATGCTGGATGAATATTATACTGACACACTTGCAGTTGTTTACCATGCAATGCCGCTATCTGCCACAGGGTGGTGCTGTTTGTCAACTTTCTCCACATCACATTTGACTGAAATGTGAAGAATTCCAAATTTTTCTTTGACTGTCATCAATAATCAAACACTCTAGTTAAGTCTGTACTTTAGCAAGAATGGACATTTATTAGGGACCGAATGTCCCTTTGGAACAAAGGACCCTATTGTATTTCTAAGGTTTTATTATTATTATGATTATTATTATTATACAGCCACCTCTTTGAGCTGTAATTTTACCCCCTTATGCTTCAAAACTCACCAAATGTTACACACACATCAGAACTGGCAAAACTTGCCATCCAATCAAAAAAACCAAACCCCAAAACTCAAAATTGCGCTCTAGCGCCCCCTAGGAAAAAACACAGACAAAACTGCTTGTAACTTCCATTAGGAATGTCGTAGAGACATGAAACAAAAACCTCTATATAGGTCTGACTTCGACCTACATTTCATAAAATGATATCCTTCAGCAAAAATCAACAGGAAGTTGGCAAACACCCCTTCAAAACAAAAGTTTCCTAACACATGTTATTTTTGCCTCTTTGAGCTGTAATTTGACCCCCTTAAAATGCTTCAAAACTCACCAAACTCGACACACACATCAGGACTAGCGAAAATTGCGATCTAATAAATAAAAACAAACCCCAAAACTTAAAATTGCACTCTAGCGCCCCCTAGGAATAAAACACTGACAAAACTGCTCTTGGGAAGAACACACAGACAAAACTGCTTGTAACTTCCGGTAGGAATGTCGTAGAGACATGAAACAAAAACCTCCATGTAGGTCTCACATAGACCTAAATTTCAGTCATTTGCATCCTTCAGCAAAAATCAACAGGACGTTGGCAATTCCCCCTTCAAAACAAAGTTTTGTAAAAACCGGTCACCTTTTTTCAAACATTATCTCCTCTGAGCGCGGTTGTTGTGTCGGCTTCGAACTCCCAAAGGAGAGAGATTGAACCCTTCTGATTAAAAGAGGAAAGAGTTTTTCTAACCGCTCCGGTTTTGATTTTACGCGCCTTCAAAGAACCGCTGCGCTGATGCTGCTGGCCGCTTAAAAGCAGGAAGCACCAGCATGACCACACAATGCAGAGAAGGTAGGTAGTGTGCGGGTAAAGATATGTTGACTGGGTGAAAGAAGGAGGCACCAGTTTGACTCCAGGATACAGAGAAGGTAGGTAATGTGCAGATAAAGATATGTTGACTGGGTGATGGCAGGAAGCACCAGCGTGTATGGGTGACAGAAAGAAGCACCAGTGTGACCCCAGGATGCAGGGAAGGTAGGTAAAGTGCAGGTAAAGATATGTTGAATGGGTAAAGGCAGGAAACACCAGAAAAAGTCGGTCCCGTCCATCGCTGCTTGCAGCTTTCATTTCTATTAGAGGCTGTTGTACACATTCTCAATATAGAGTTGGATAATAGCTATGTAGTTCTTAGAATCTGCTGTAATAGTTTGTTAACCCAAAAGGGTTTCAGCTATAAAACTCTTAAAAACATGTCTTACATATATAATTTGTTTTTAACTTTCAACACTTAAATCTTTTTTTTTTTCATGTGTTATGCACTTTTTGTCGAACAATATCCATATTGAAATGGCAAAAACGCAAACATTGTTAAATAACAGGTCTGGACTTGTGATGAGTTTGTAGACCTCGATCACACAGTGGACTTCTTTACAGGTTTTATTCTGAAAAGTGAGTAAAAATGACATAAACTCCTCCTCTCAGACTCCTTGCTTCCTCATCATCGCAAGCAGCCAAGTCAAAGTTGAACATTTTGAAGAAATACACACTATCATTATCCAGCAGGGACTCTATATAGCGGGGTTCAAATATATGAAAAATGGAAAAAAGATGAAGTGAAAAAATATATTTTGTGTTTTAATTTGTTTTCTGTAGTGAGACAAACATGACACAAACCTCCCTAATTGCTATAAAGCAAACAGTTTGTATTAAACATGTCACTGATTCAAGTATTTGGTGAGCGCCGTTTTGTCCTACTAATTTTGAAGGTCTTTGAACTCACCGTGGCTTGTTTACATGTACGACTTTCTAAGACGTGTTTTATGCCACTTCTTTTTCTGTCTCATTTTGTCAACCAAACTTTTAATGTGCGCGAATGCACAAAGGTCAGTTTTGTTGATGTTATATTGACTTATGTGGAGTGCTAATCAGACATATTTGGTCACGGCATGACTGCAAGCTAATCGATGCTAACATGCTATTCAGGTTAACTATATGTACATATTGCATCATCATGCCTCATTTGTAGCTATATTTGAGCTCATTTAGTTTAATTTAAGTCTGTGACGGTATCGTGGCATTGTGATGAGGATGGTGCTATTCCAAGATGCAGATCGGACTCAGCGTACGGGTAAGAAATAAAGATTTATTTAAACTAAAACAGGTTAGGAACAGAAACACTGGTGCTAAGGCAGAAAAGGCAAACAAAGAGCTACTATAAGTGCATGGGTATCAAACTCTGGCCCGCCGTGTAATTTAATTTGGCCCTTGTGGCAATAGCATTAGAGCTGGCCCGCCGGTGTTATACAGCGTCGGTGCTGCTGTAACACCGCATTCACCGCTAATACTCATACTTGCCAACCCTCCTAATTTTCCTGGTAGACTCCCGAAAATCCTCCGGGGCAACCATTCTCCCGAATTTCTACCAATTTCCACCTGGACAACTATATTGGGGGCACTGCCTTTAGCGTTCTCTACAACCTGTCGTCACGTCCGCTTTTCCTCCATACTAACAGCGTGTCACATAAAATTTGTGACTTTTACACACGCACAAGTGAATGCAAGGCATACTTGGTCAACAGCCATACAAGTCACACTGAGGGTGGCCGTATAAACAACTTTAGCACTGTTACAAATATGCGCCACACCGTGAACCCAAACCAAACAAGAATGACAAACACATTTCGGGTGAACATCCGCACCGTAACATAACAGAACAAACACCCAGAACCCCTTGCAGCACTAACTCTTCCGGGAAACTTCCAGCAAACTCACCAATAATTAACATTTTATTCATGCATTTTCTCTTGCTACTTCAAGGCTCGAATGTTTGGTTCATTCATTATTGTTATTTTTTTTTCAAATGTATTATTAGCCTGTGGAAAAAATTTGATATTTACCTCAGAAGATTATAAATAGAAAAAAAGGCTTAACATTTTTATTTACATTTTATTTGATATGCCATTGGCCCTAGTGTGTGAATGTGAGTGTGAATGTTGTCTGTCTATCTGTGTTGGCCCTGCGTTGAGGTGGCGACTTGTCCAGGGTGTACCCCGCCTTCCGCCCGATTGTAGCTGAGATAGGCGCCAGCGCCCCCCGCGACCCCGAAAGGGAATAAGCGGTAGAAAATGGATGGATGGATGGATGCCATTGATACTTTGTTAATTATTATTATTATTATTCTGCGCCTATCTCAGCTACAATCGGGCGGAAGGCGGGGTACACCCTGGAAAAGTCGCCACCTCATGGATGGATGGATGGATATTATTATTCGAAACTGGATTTTGCATGTCACTAAAGTTATATTAGCCTTGCTTGTTTAATATTTAATCCAAAACTTGTTTGGGTCCCTATTAAAAGGTTAATTTGTTCAACCTTGGCCCTTGGCTTTGTTGCGTTTAAAATTTCGGCCCACTCTGTATTTGAGTTTGACACCCCGGTACTAGTGTGTCAGCTAGGGAAACAAACAAAACACTTGCACGAGGCACGACAGGTAAGACAAAGAGCTAGCATGTGAGCTAGAAGACACGAGAGGCTAAGCATGAGAGCTAGCGAGTACCAAAACAGTGTTTTCCCAGAGTAGGGAGTCCATGAAGTCACCGATTGCGCGCAGCAAACTCGACGAGGACGAGTAAATGAAACAGGTTAAATAGAGTCTCTAATGAAAAGCAGGTGGGACAAATCAAAAACCATGGTGACAACAGCAAACCAGGAAGTGCACAAACTAAGAATCAGAAGAGTCAAACAATAAACAGGAAAAACAAAAGACTCAAAACTCAAAACCATATATGATCCGGGAGGCGGATCATAACAAAGTCCTCTCAATTCAATTTATATCTTATGACACACTATTTGTAGGTAATAAAGCTTTTAAATTTGTTTTGCAGCTCCAGACAGATTTGTTTTTGTATTTTTGCTCCAATATGGCTCTTTCAACATTTTGGGTTGCCTATATAAAATGCAAAAAGACAACATTGCCGACTAGCGGCCAAAATAGAGAAGTGCATAGGGAAGGAGTTAAATCAGAGGTGTCAAACTCCTTTTAGATGGGAGAAGCCAAATCTACCCCCAAGTGGGCCGGACTGGTAAAATGACGGCACGATAACTTAAAAACAAAGAAAACTTCAGTTTGTAATCTATGAAAAAGCAAATTCTGAAAATGTACAAAACATAATTACACTTACATGTTGCGGTTAATAGTATTCTATCTTTATTTGTCGGGCCCTGCGATGAGGTGGCGACTTGTCCAGGGTGTACCCCGCCTTCCGCCCGATTGTAGCTGAGATAGGCGCCAGCGCCCCCCTCGACCCCAAAAAGGGAATAAGCGGTAGAAAATGGATGGATGGATTTATATGTCGGTTATTTATACTCTCTGAATAAATTATATGATAATGTTGATTAGTCAACTCATTAGTATTCATTTTCAATCTTCCCGTAGCTTCCTCCGCCTTGTAGCAGGTCTCTATCTTCATATTTGCCAACCTTGAGAACTCCGATTTTGGGAGGGCGTGGTTGTGGGCGTGGTTAAGAGGGGAGGAGTGTATTTACAGCTAGAATTCACCAAGTCAAGTATTTCATATATATATATATATATATATATATATATATATATATATATATATATATGGACGATTCAACCCTTAACTCAATAATGAGTAGATGAGTGTTATGTGTAAATAAATGAACACTAAAATTAAAGTATTTCTCTTATTTATATACATATATATATATATATATATATATATATATATAGACAGAGAGAGAATAATTATGTATATATATAGCTAGAATTCACTGAAAGTCAAGTATTTCATATATATATATATATATATAAATACGCACATATATATATGTATATTTATATATGTGTGTGTGTGTATATATATATATATATATATATATATATATATATATATATATATATATATATATATATATATATGTATATATATATGAAATACTTGACTTTCAGTGAATTCTAGCTATATATATATATACATAATTATTCTCTCTCTTACTCTCTCTCTCTCTCTCTCTCTCTCTCTATATATATATATATATATATATATATATATATACGTGTATATATATGTATATAAATAAGAGAAATACTTGAATTTTAGTGTTCATTTATTTACACATAACACTCATCTACCCATTATTGAGTTAAGGGCTGAATTGTCCGTCCTTGTTCTATTCTCTGTCACTATTTTTCTAACCATGCTGAACACCCAATCTGATGATGCATTGCTGTGTGGCACGCACTAAAGTGCTTTCATCAAATGCACTAGAGTCTGGAATCTTCCATCTCTCCCTAGCATGGCCCAAAACCGGTCAACCTTTGCTTCCTGAGGAAGATCTTCGCTGCCAAGCACTTGGTAGTCCACTACTTCTATCCCAAGTCCAATCGCAGCTGCGGCTTGGAACTTACAAGCGTGTTTATTCATGGCTGTATCTTCCTCGTTTTTCTGCACTCTCTAAAAGCCGTGGATGTTATTTTCACTTATGCATGTACAGTAGATGGCAGTATTGTCATGTTTAAGAGTGTCACAACATTGCTGTTTACGGCAGGCAAACTGCTTTACATGACTGCTGTTGTTGTGTGTTGTTACCGCGCTGGGAGGATGTTAATAAAACTCGCCCTCAATCATTCTACAGTTTTAACGTCATTGGGCAGACACGCTCTTTATACTGTGGGAAAGTGGGCGTGAAAACAGGCTGTCGACACATCACTCAGGTCCGCATGGAGCCGGAGGGGCCGTGGCCTCCAGCTCCGCCTGAATTTCGGGAGATTTTCTGGAAAAAATTTGTCCCGGGAGGTTTTTGGGAGAGGCGCTGGATTTCGGGAGTCTCCCGGTAAATCTGGGAGGGTTGGCAAGTATGTCGCCCTTAGAGATAGGGTGAGAAGCTCTGCCATCCGAGAGAAGCTCAAAGTAAAGCCTCTGCTCCTCCGAATGGAGAGGAGCCAGCTGATGTGGTTCGGGCACGGGGAAGACCCAGGACACATTGGGAAGACTATGGCTCCCGGCTGGCCCGGGAACGCCTCGGGATCCCCCAGGAGGAGCTGCACGAAGTAGTTTGGGAGAGGATGTACAGTAGATGGCAGTATTGTCCTGTTTAAGATTGTCACAACAACATTGCTGTTTACGGCAGACAAACTGCTTTACGGTAGACGAAAACGTGACTGCTGTTGTTGTGTGTTGTTACCGCGCTGGAAGGACGTTAATGAAACTCGCCCTCAATCATTCTACAGTTATAATGTCATTGGGCAGGCACGCTCTTTGTACTGTGGGAAAGTGGGTTGGCAAGTATGTCGCCCTTAGAGATAGGCTGAGAAGCTCTGCCATCCAAGAGGAGCTCAAAGTAAAGCCTCTGCTCCTCTACATGGAGAGGAGCCAGATGAGGTGGTTCGGGCATCTCCCTAGGGAGGTGTTTAGGGAACGTCCGACCAGTAGGACACGGGGAAGACCCAGGACACGTTGGGAAGACTATGGCTCCCGGCTGGCCTGGACGAAGTGGTTTGGGAGAGGATGTACAGTAGATGGCAGTGTGTCCTGTTTAAGAGTGTCACAACATTGCTGTTTACGGCAGACAAACTGCTTTAGGGTAGACGAAAACATGACTGCTGTTGTTGTGTGTTGTTACCGCGCTGGGAGGACGTTAATGAAACTCGCCCTCAATCATTCTACAGTTATAATGTCATTGGGCAGGCACGCTCTTTGTACTGTGGGAAAGTGGGTTGGCAAGTATGTTGCCCTTAGAGATAGGCTGAGAAGCTCTGCCATCCGAGAGGAGCTCAAAGTAAAGCCTCTGCTCCTCTACATGGAGAGGAGCCAGATGAGGTGGTTCGGGCATCTCCCTAGGGAGGTGTTTAGGGAACGTCCGACCAGTAGGAGGACACGGGGAAGACCCAGGACACGTTGGGAAGACTATGGCTCCCGGCTGGCCTGGACGAAGTGGTTTGGGAGAGGATGTACAGTAGATGGCAGTATTGTCCTGTTTAAGAGTGTCACAACATTGCTGTTTACGGCAGACAAACTGCTTTACGGTAGACGAAAACATGACTGCTGTTGTTGTGTGTTTTTACCGCGCTGGGAGGACGTTAATGAAACTCGCCCTCAATCATTCTACAGTTATAATGTCTCTGGGCAGACACGCTCTTTATATTGTGGGAAAGTGGGTTGGCAAGTATGTCGCCCTTAGAGACAGGGTGAGAAGCTCTGCCTTCCGAGAGGAGCTCAAAGGCTGCTTAGGCTGCTGCCCCGGCGACCCGACCTCGGATAAGCGGAAGAAGATGGATGGATGGACTCTGACAAAAGTGAGGACCCCTTTGGGGTGACTTGAATGGCAATAATGTGTCCAATAAAAACAAGTGAGTAGCAAAGTAATTGTGTTTTGCCTTCAGTCTGCACGAGTGCTGCAAGCACCGAGGGAGCTGCGGTTCATCATGCCCGAGGCGGACCAAGATCCTTGGGAAACTGTTTGATGAGCAGCTCCGACACACGTGAAGGTAGCAACAAACAAACACCATGTGGCTTGTTAAGTACGTCTTATTGATCGCCATCATTATCTTCATTAAAAGGCTTCACAGTCCACATTGTTTTCTATCATTAAAACGGGAACAAAAAAGCGCTCAGTCAGCGGGCGTCCGGATAATTCCCCAATTTGATGTTTTGCGAGCGTGCGGCAAGAATGCTACACGCCGCGACATAAAAACCTCGGCCCGGGGGAACTCTGACAGTAATCGCTCTCTGCTGAAATACGCTCGTAAAGATCAGAAAGTTATTGGAGGATCGTTGATTTACTTTTGCTTTATGGGCTTCCCGGGCAATTTTCCATCACATTAAGCACTTTTTTTTTTATGACATCTTAAAAGACGTGTTGCCTCATTAGTCAACATAAGAAAATGTTTCCCCGCCAGCATTCTGCACGCCGCCGTAAAGTTCAACCCTGCAGAAAAGCACTTTTTTATTTATTATTACTCGATCGGTGCGTGATAAACATCTGAAATGATTGCAATTATCCAAAAATATATTCTATTACATCAGGGGTGTCCAAACTTTTTCCACTGAGGGCCACACACTGAAAAAAATCAAAGCAAGCTGGGGCCATTTTGATATTTTTTATTTGAAAAACATTGTGAAGTGAATTATATTTATATAGCGCTTTTTCTCTAGTGACTCAAAGCGCTTTACATAGTGACACCCAATATCTAAGTTACATTTAAACCAGTGTGGGTGGCACTGGGAGCAGGTGGGCAAAGTGTCTTGCCCAAGGACACAACGGCAGTGACTAGGATGGCGGAAGCGGGAATCGAACCTGCAACCCTCAGGTTGCTGGCACGGCCGCTCTACCAACCGAGCTATTCCATAGTAAAGCTTCACCGTCATCTTTCGGGAATGTAAACAAGGAAACGACGGCTGTGTTTGTGTTGCTAAAGGCGGCCGCAATACACCGCGTCCCACCTACATATTTCTTCTTTGATGTCTCCATTATTCATTGAAGAAACTGCAAAAGATTTAGCAACACAGATGTCCAGAATACTGTGGAATTACGCGATTAAAGCAGACGACTTAAAAGCTTGGATTGGGCTGGAAAATAATGTCCCGAGACAAACGCCACATCATCATACTGCAAGTTTTTCAGCAGGATAATTCGCGCGAAATGCAATATTCCAATTTATTAAACTAAAGCAGCCGTATTGGAATCCCAATATCTAAGTTACATTTGAATCAGTGTGGGTGGCACTGGGAGCAGGTGGGTAAAGTGTCTTGCCCAAGGACACAACGGCAGTGACTAGGATGGCGGAAGCGGGAATCGAACCTGCAACGCTCAGGTTGCTGGCACGGCCACTCTACCAACCGAGCTATGCCGCCCCTGTTCCATAGTAAAGCTTCACCGTCATCTTTCGGGAATGTAAACACGGAAACGACGGCTGTGTTTGTGTTGCTAAAGGCGGCCGCAATACACCGCTTCCCACCTACATCTTTCTTCTTTGATGTCTCCATTATTCATTGAAGAAACTGCAAAAGATTTAGCAACACAGATGTCCAGAATACTGTGGAATTACGCGATTAAAGCAGACGACTTAAAAGCTTGGATCGGGCTGGAAAATAATGTCCCGAGACAAACGCCACATCATCATACTGCAAGGTTTTCAGCAGGATAATTCGTGCGAAATGCAATATTGCAATTTATTAAACTAAAGCGGCCGTATTGGAATCCCAATATCTAAGTTACATTTGAACCAGTGTGGGTGGCACTGGGAGCAGGTGGGTAAAGTGTCTTGCCCAAGGACACAACGGCAGTGACTAGGATGGCGGAAGCGGGAATCGAACCTGCAACGCTCAGGTTGCTGGCACGGCCGCTCTACCAACCGAGCTATGACGCCCCTGTTCCATAGTAAAGCTTCACCGTCATATTTCGGGAATGTAAACACGGAAACGACGGCTGTGTTTGTGTTGCTAAAGGCGGCCGCAATACACCGCTTCCCAGCTACATCTTTCTTCTTTGATGTCTCCATTATTCATTGAAAAAACTGCAAAAGATTTAGCAACACTGTGGAATTACGCGATTAAAGCAGACGACTTAAAAGCTTGGATCGGGCTGGAAAATAATGTCCCGAGACAAACGCCACATCATCATACTGCAAGGTTTTCAGCAGGATAATTCGCGCGAAATGCAATATTGCAATTTATTAAACTAAAGCGGCCGTATTGGCATGTGTTGCAATGTTAATATTTCATCATTGATATAAAAACTATCAGACTGCGTGGTGGGTAGTAGGCCTTTGAACAAGTTGCTGACACGGCCACTCTACCAACCGAGCTAAACCGCCCCAATACAATATATGTATAAAAATATACATTCAGGTCTCCACTCAGGGGGTTTTGGTCCAAAAAATATTAAAAATGTGTCATTATTCAGTATTATTATTATTATTATTATAGGCTTAAATCTATAGATCAGGGGTCACCAACGATGAGTCGCCCGCTGGCCTGTTCTAAAAATAGCTCAAATAGCAGCACTTACCAGTGAACTGCCTCTATTTTTTAAATTGTATTTATTTACTAGCAAGCTGTTCTCGCTTTGCTCGACATTTTTAATTCTAAGAGAGCCATTCAGGTGGAGCTGGAGGCCACGCCCCCTCCAGCTCCGGCTGAATTTCGGGAGATTTTCGGGAGAAAATTCGTCCCGGGAGGTTTTAGGGCATGGGTGTCAAACTCTGGCCCGCGGGCCAAACACGAAAATCACAGGGGGCAACCATTCTCCCAAATTTCTCCCGATTCCCACCTGGACAAGAATATTGGGGGTGTGCCTTAAAGGCACTGCCTCAAGCGTCCTCTAAAACCTTTCGTCACGTCCGCCTTTCCGACGTAGAAACAGCGTGCCGGCCTAGTCACATGATATATGTGGCTTTTACACACACACACACACGCTAATGGCAATGCAAGTTATACAGGTCACACACTGCAAAAAGTCAGTGTTGAAAAACAAGAAAAAAAATACAAAAATGAGGTGTATTTTACTTGAACTAAGCACAATTATCTGCAAATAGAACAAGAAAATTTGGCTTGTCAAGACTTTCCAAAACAAGTAAAATTAGCTAACTTCAATGAACCCAAAAATACCTCAAAATAAGTATATTTTCACTAATAACAAGTGTACTACTACAGTATGCGAGTACATATTTTCTACAATTTAAATACATATTTCCAGTCCTGATGTGTGTGTCCAGTTTGGTGAGTTTTGAAGCATCTTAAGGGGGTTAAATTACAGCTCAAAGAGGCAAAATTGACATTTTTTAGGAAACTTTTGTTTTGAAGGGGTTTTTGCCAAATTCCTGTGTATTTTTGCTGAAGGAGGTCAGTGTATGAAATCTGGGTTTGAGTCAGACCTACATAGAGGTTTTTGTTTCATGTCTCTACGACATTCTTACTGGAAGTTACAAACAGTTTTGTCTGTGTTTTCTTCCGAGGAGCAGTTTTGTCTGTTTTATTCCTAAGGGGCGCTAGAGCGCAATTTTGAGTTTTGGGGTTTGGTTTTATTATTATATCACAATTTTCGCCAGTCCTGGTGTGTGTGTCCAGTTTGGTGTGTTTTGAAGCATTTTAAGGGGGTCAAATTACAGCTCAAACAGGCAAAAAGGATATTTTTTAGGGAACTTTTGTTTTGAAGGGGTGTTTGCCAACTTCCTGTTGATTTTTGCTGAAGGAGGTCAAGGAATGAAATGTAGGTCTAAGTGAGACCTACATTGATGTTTTTGTTTCATGTCTCTATGACATTCCTACTGGAAGTTACAAGCAGTTTTGTATTTGTATTTTTTCTAGGAGCATTTCGTCTGTTTTATTCCTAAGAGGCTGTAGAGTGCAATTTAAAAAATTTTTTTTATCTGTATTTTTTTGTTTTTAATTCGCAATTTTCGCCAGTCCTGATATAGGTCATCAAATCTCAGCTACAAGCTGTAATATCCTACTGAGATCATTTAGGACCTAAATACTTAAAACAAGTAAAACACTAACATAAAATCTTATGTGTGGCCGCGCAAGTCCCGGGATGCCCTAAATGTTCATAACACACCCAGCCGAGTCCCATGGGGAGAGGGGATGAAAGTTGGAAAAGTCAGCAAAAGTCCCAAAAATGTTCAAAATACCTACACAGGTTCGAGTCCCACAAGTTCCGCCGCCTGCCGGGGTGCCCGAATTGTCCAAAACGCGCCCAGCAAAGTACCACGGGAAGGTAGGGAGAAAAGTGAGAAAAGTCGGGGATATGTTCAAAAGACTGCACACTCGAACCCGGTTGGGACTCGAACCTGGGTAGGTATTTAGAAAATTTTGGGGGACTTTTGCCGACTTTTCTCATTTTTCCCCCCTACTTCCTGTGGGACTTTGCAGGGTGCGTTTTGGCCATTTTTTGTATGCCAGGACTTGTGTGGCCAGCGGCGGGACTCGTGGGACTGGAACCCTCGGGAAGATATTTTGGACACAATTGGAACTTTTGAACATTTTGGCCGCCTTTTCCCCCTCTTCTTCCCCGCCTTCCTGTGCACCATTGCTGGGTGTGTTTTGGACACTTGGACAAGAATAGTTTCAAGCATATTTTACTCAAAATAGGTCAAAAAATGTCGGAAACTAGCTGTAGTATCTTACTGAGATCATTTAGGAGCAAAACCCTTAAAACAAGTGAAAGACTCTAACATAAAATCTGCTTAGTGAGAAGAATTATCTTACCAGACAGAAAATAAGCAAATATCACCCTTATTTGAGATATTTCATCTTACTTAGATTTCAGTTTTTGCAGTGCACTGAGGGTGGCCGTATAAACAACTTTAAGACTGCTACAAATATGCGCCACACTGTGAACCAACACTAAACGAGAATGACAAGCACATTTCGGGATAACATCCGTACTGTAACACAACATAAACACAACAGAACAAATACATAGAATCCCTTGCAGCACTACCTCTTCCTGGACGCTACATTATAAAAATGTATTATTAGCCTGTGGGAAAAGTTTATTTTGATATTTACCTGAGAAGGCTGCAAATAGAAAAGAGGCATTCTATTTCTATTTAAATTTTATTTGATATGCCATTGCTATTTTTTAATTATTAGTATTATTTGAAACTCGATTTTGCTTGTCACTATAAAGTTATATCAATCAATCAATCAATCAATGTTTACTTATACAGCCCTAAATCACTAGTGTCTCAAAGGGCTGCACAAACCACTACGACATCCTCGGTAGGCCCACATAAGGGCAAGGAAAACTCCCACCCAGTGGGACGTCGGTGACAATGATGACTATGAGAACCTTGGAGAGGAGGAAAGCAATGGATGTCGAGCGGGTCTAACATGATACTGTGAAAGTTCAATCCATAATGGATCCAACACAGTCGCGAGAGTCCAGTCCAAAGCGGATCCAACACAGCAGCGAGAGTCCCGTTCACAGCGGAGCCAGCAGGAAACCATCCCAAGCGGAGGCGGATCAGCAGCGCAGAGATGTCCCCAGCTGATACACAGGCGAGCAGTACATGGCCACCTGATCGGACCGGACCCCCTCCACAAGGGAGAGTGGGACATAGAAGAAAAAGAAAAGAAGCGGCAGATCAACTGGTCTAAAAAGGGAGTCTATTTAAAGGCTAGAGTATACAAATGAGTTTTAAGGTGAGACTTAAATGCTTCTACTGTGGTGGCATCTCGAACTTTTACCGGGAGGGCATTCCAGAGTACTGGAGCCCGAACGGAAAACGCTCTATAGCCCGCAGACTTTTTTTGGGCTTTGGGAATCACTAATAAGCCGGAGTCCTTTGAACGCAGATTTCTTGCCGGGACATATGGTACAATACAATCGGCAAGATAGGATGGAGCTAGACCGTGTAGTATTTTATACGTAAGTAGTAAAACCTTAAAGTCACATCTTAAGTGCACAGGAAGCCAGTGCAGGTGAGCCAGTACAGGCGTGCTGTGATCAAACTTTCTTGTTCTTGTCAAAAGTCTAGCAGCCGCATTTTGTACCAACTGTAGTCTTTTAATGTTAGCTTTCACTGTTATGCTGATGACAGCCAACTCTACATGCCCCTAAAGCTGACCAACACGCCGGATTGTAGTCAGCTGGAGGCGTGTCTTAATGAAATTAAACAATGGATGTCCGCTAACTTTTTGCAACTCAACGCCAAAAAAAACGGAAATGCTGATTATCGGTCCTGCTAGACACCGACCTCTATTTAATAATACAACTCTAACATTTGACAACCAAACAATTAAACAAGGTGACTCGGTAAAGAATCTGGGTATTATCTTTGACCCAACTCTCTCCTTTGAGTCACACATTAAAAGCGTTACTAAAACGGCCTTCTTTCATCTCCGTAATATCGATAAAATTCGCTCCATTCTGTCCACTAAAGACGCTGAGATCATTATCCATGCGTTTGTTACGTCTCGCCTCGACTACTGTAACGTATTATTTTCGGGTCTCTCCATGATATAAGTCTCGCTTGTTCAATATTCAATGCAAAACTTGTTTGGGTCCCTATTAAAAGGTGAATTTGTTCAACTTTGGCCCTCAGCTTTGTTCAGTTTAAAATTTCGGCCCACTCTGTATTTGAGTTCGACACCCCTGTTTTAGGGAGAGGCGCTGAATTTCGGGAGTCTCCCGGAAAATCCGGGAGAGTTGGCAAGTATGTTATCATGTCTCATGTAGGTCTCCTTCATGTCTCCTTTATAACTCTTCCATGTCTCATGTGTGCCTCCTTTATATTTCCTTCATGTCTCTTATATATCTTCATATATCTTAAAATATGATTTTCTTTTTAAGATTGATTTATAAATTTCAACAATTACAAACATTAAGTCAAACAACAATATGAAATATTATAAAACATTATGAAAACAGTACAAAACAGCGCCATGGGGTTGTAAATTCAAAATAACAAAAATAGAATACAAAAATATATATATATATATATATATATATATATATATATATATATATATATATATATATATATATATATATATATAATAAACAAAGTGCAAATCATTCAGATTTAGTAAACAACTTAAATTTGGAACTCAGCATCATTGTTTTCACGGCTTTTTTGTTGTTAGCGGTAGAGAGGGTTTTAAAATGTGATTATTTTTTTTTGTGCGCGCGCATTGGTTGAAATACGTCACTCTTGTGCGCCAAAATAACCCAGTCGTCGGCGGAAGTGGATTGTTCATCACTACATCCGATTTCGGTGAGCAAAGTCTATTTAAAATGACCGAATATTCGTTGCATCACTTGTCAATAGTGCATAAATAATAGGCTGTAAGTATTATATGAATATATATTTTGATTCGGAAGAAATTGCGATTGTTGAAGGACCGGAAGTGACGCTGTGGCGTATTTGCGTTCATGTGAGTTGAAAAATAAATCTCCTGTAAATCCACGTCTCCTCTACTTAACAGCCATACAAATTACAAATATATGACACTAAATACATCCATTCATACATTATATTACTTTCATTTAATTTCACGTAAAAAAAACACTCATTTATAAGGTGTTGTGACTTTTATTTTATTTTGTAGTAGTGGCGACTTCCTCCCGGTCAACTTCCTTTGTTTGTTTCTTTTTTTATTTTTTATTATTGAACAACTAACATGCATTTATAACTCACACAAACGTTAAGCGACTTCCAACAACAAAGAAAACAAAAGCAAATACAGATAAGAGTATTAGATATGACTGAATAAATAATCATAAATATTTATTTTTTTTTAAAAAGGGCTACCTAAATTTTAAATGTTGTAACAAATATATCAATTTAAGGGCTTTTTCCCCCCCTCTTAATCATTCTTCAAGATTTGATTGATAATTGTAAACCGTTAAGCCAATTAGAGAATGCAAGCCTTACTTTCAGAAATCGACATTTATGTTGAAAAAAAATTGCCTGTAGCATAATAAATGTTGACAAAAATTTCTATGTTACATTTGTTTATTAAAAAAAAGAGCAAATTTGATCCCTTCTATGGTCAACTTCCTAAAAAGATTACAACTATATGACATTATTTACATCCACCTGTCATGCCCGTGAATCAGGTTTATGTTTGATCATGTTTATGTTTTGTTTTTTGGACTCTTGTTTCCCGTTTTGCACTTCCTAGGTTTGTTTGTTTCCATAGCAACCCATTAATTTCCACCTGGTCTCCTGTTCACGCCCCGGTCCTCAGCTCTCACACCTGTTTCCAATTATCACAGTTACTATTTAAGCAATTTGTTTTCTGCTCCTCGGCCTGGGAATTTTACCTACCTACCGGACTTTGTAGAGAACCCTCAAGACCACGCTCCTACCTTTCCTTGCCAACCTTCATGCCTTGCCATGCTGATTATTGTTTTGACCACGCCACATAAGATTTTGTTTTTATTTATGCCTCTGTGCAATTTTTTTTTTTGGTTTGTTTTGTACCAGTGATAATATCTTTTGTTTATTTGTAATAGTTATGCCATTGTGCTGTTTTGTTTGGAGTTTAGTCTAGATTATTATCCGCCACTGAGCGCGCCTTTTGTTTTCCCTGTTTTTGTATTATGGTGTGTAAAGAAATTAATCATGTACTCACGTTCACGCCTGGCTCGTTCCAAATATTCTCTGCATCGAAGAAGCAATAAAAATCCAAGTCGAAGTCCTGACACCATCCATACATTATATTACTTCCATTTACTTTCACGTAAAAAAAACGCTCATTTATAAGATGTTTTGACTTTTATTTTATTTTGTAACTTCCTTTGTTTTTTGTAAATTGTTTTATTGAACAACAAACATGCATTTATAATTCACTCAAAAGTCAAGCGACTTTCAATAACAAAGACAACAAAAGCAAATACAGATAGAGTATTAAATATGAATCAATAAATCATCACAAAAATATTTAAAAATAAATAAATAAGGGCTACCTAAATAATTGTAAATGTTTTTAACAGAGATATCAATTTAAGGTGTTTTTTTTCTCTTAATCATTTTCCAAGATTTGATTGATAATTATAAAACATTACGCCAATTAGAAAATGTAAGCCTTACTTTCTTAATCAACATTTATTTTGAAAAAAAAAAAAAAAATAGCTTGGAGCATAAAAATGTTTACAAACATTTCTATGTTAATTTCGTTTAGAGAAAAGAGCACATTTGATCCCTTCTATGGTCAACTTCCTAAAAAGATTACAAGTATATGACATTATTTACATCCATTCATACATTATATTCATTTATTTTATTGTCATGTTAAAAAAAAAAGCACCGTGACTTTTATTTTATTTTGTAGTAGTAGCAACTTCCTCCCGGTCAACTTCCTTTTTTTGGTTTGTTTTTTTGTTTCTTTTTAATTTTATTACGTTTATGATTCACACAAAAGTCCAGCGACTTTCAACAACAAAGAAAACAAAAGCAAATACAGATAAAGTATTAAATATGACTGAATAAATAATCATAAAAAAATATTTTTAAAAATAAAATAAAATAAAATAAAAAGTCGAGGCCACTCTGATAAAAAAGAAATACCAGTAAAGTAAACAGATCTAAAAAAAAAAAAATGTAATTGTGCCACTTTTTGGCCTACATTGAGTCCTTGTAAACACAGAAGCGAACGTTCACTGCCCTCTTGTGGACACTCTTGGACACTGCAGTATAAATAGAGAGGTTTCCAGTCAAATGTTAGCAATGAGAAAGCACACAAACATCCAATAGATGTCTCACAAATACAAATAGCTTGTACACAAATCAAATTAATATTCTGCAGCCTTAAATTAATTCTGACACGTCCATTCATTCCTTTCCCTTCCAACCTATTAGAGAACAGCTGTTTTTTTCCTGACGTCTCTCTTTCCACACCTGCCAGAAAGTGCTGCTGATGTCTCAGCAGGTGACCGAGCCTTGATTTATGCCCACTGTAACTGCGCGCTTCATCATAATCCTAGCAGGACACGCAACAGGCCAGAAATATGAAAACATGCGCTGGAGAGGACTCGTACATCATCTTTTATGATGACAAGATGAAATATGGACGTGAGTTTGGGAAGAAGAGCAGAGTTTTCTGCTTACCAATGCAACAACAGTCCCTTTTATGCCATAAATAAAGTTCATTTGCAGCACCCGGGTTCATGTTGAGCAATGGAGAACTGAATAGTATTTATAAACCCCGTTTCCATATGAGTTGGGAAATTGTGTTAGATGTAAATATAAACAGAATACAATGATTTGCAAATAATTTTCAACCCATATTCAGCTGAATATGCTACAAAGACAACATATTTGATGTTCAAACTCATAAACTTTATTTTTTCTGCAAAAAATAATTATCTTAAAATTTCATGGCTGCAACACGTGCCAAAGTAGTTGGGAAAGGGCATGTTCACCACTGTGTTACATCACCTTTTCTTTTAACAACACTCAATAAACGTTTGGGAACTGAGGAAACTAATTGTTGAAGCTTTGAAAGTGGAATTCTTTCCCATTCTTGTTTTATGTAGAGCTTCAGTCATTCAACAGTCCGGGGTCTCCGCTGTCGTATTTTACGCTTCATAATGCGCCACCCAGGTCTGGACTGCAGGCGGGCCAGGAAAGCACCAACACCCTTTTACTACGAAACCACGCTGTTGTAACACGTGGCCTGGAATTGTCTTGCTGAAATAAGCAGGGGCGTCCATGTTAACGTTGCTTGGATGACAACATATGTTGCTCCAAAACCTGTATGTACCTTTCAGCATTAATGGTGCCTTCACAGATGTGTAAGTTACCCATGCTTTGGGCACTAATGCACCCCCATACCATCACAGATGCTGGCTTTTAAATGTATCAATTCTACACACCATTATATTACATTAGATTATATTTTAACTGCAGAATTATAAATACAATTATAAATACAACTATAATAATTACATTAAATGTATTAAATACATAAACCAAATAAATGAATAATAAATCAATAATAATACATTAAATAATTAAATGTATCAATTCTACAAACCATTGTATTACATAAGAGGATATTGTACCTGCAGAAATGTATAAATACAATTATAAATACAGCTATAATACTTAAGTTAAATGTATTAGATGAATAAATTAAATGAATAAATAAATATATTAAATAAATAAATAAATAATAATAAAACAATAAATACATTAAATACATTTAATAATTAAATGTAACAATTCTACAAAGTAAATGTATTAGATGAATAAATTAAATGAATAAATATATAAATAAAATAAATAAATAATAAGTACATTAAATAAATTAAATAATTAAATGTATCAATTCTACAAACCATTATATTACATTACATGATATTTTACTTGCAGAATTATAAATACAATTATAAATACAACTATAATAATTAAATGAAATGTATTAAATACATTAATTTGATAATAAATGAATAAATACATACATAAATAATAATAAATAAATTACATTATTAAATGTATCAATTCTACAAACCATTATTTTACATTATATGATATTTTATCTGCAGAATTATAAATACAATTATAATAATTAAAATAATTAAATGTATCAATTCTACAAACCATTACATAACATATAGATACAACTATAATAATTAAATTAAATGTACTAAATACATTGATTAAATTAATAAAAAAAAAATACATAAATTAAATAATTAAATGTATCAATTCTACAAACCATTACATAACATTAGATAATATTTTACCTGCAGAAATGTATAAATACAATTATAAATACAACTGTAATGATTAAATTAAATGTATTAGATACATTAAATAATTACATTAATTAATTAAATAAAAAATAATAAAAAATAAATTAAATAATTAAATGTATCAATTCTACTAACCATTATATTAGATGATATTTTACCTGCAGAATTATTAATACAATTATAATAATTAAATACAATTTATTAAACAAATTAATTAAGTACATTAATTTAATAATGAATAAATAAATACATAAATACATAAATAATAATAAATAGATTAAATTATTAAATGTATCGATTCTACAAACCATTGTATCATAATTAGACAACATTTTACCTGCAGCATTATAATACAACTGTTATAATTAAAAAAATAAATGTATCAATTCTACACACCATTATATTAGATGATATTTTACCTGCAGAATTATAAATAAAATTATAAATACAACTATAATGATTAAATTAAATGTATTAGATACATTAAATAATTACATTAATTAAATAAATAAAAAAATATAAAAAATAAATTAAATGATTAAATGTATCAATTCTACAAACCATTATATTACATAAGATGATATTTTACCTGCAGAAATGTATAAATACAATTATAAATACAACTATTATGATTAAATTAAATGTATTAGATACATTAAATAATTACTTTAATTAATTAAATAAATAAAACCCAAAAGGGAATAAGCGGTAGAAAATGGATGGATGGAAAAATAATAAAAAATAAATTAAATAATTAAATGTATCAATTCTACTAACCATTATATTAGATGATATTTTACCTGCAGAATTATAAATACAATTATAAATACAGCTATAATAATTAAATACATTAATTTAATAATACATACATACATACGTACATAAATAATAATAAATAATAATAAATACATTAAATTATTAAATGTATTAATTCTACAAACCATTATATTACAATTATATGACATTTTACCTGCAGAACAATAATCATTCTAATAATTGTACATCATGTTTTATACAAACCATGATTATAGGAACTTATAAAATGTTGCTATTTTTAGATCAGTGTTCCTCTCACATATGTATATAAATGATGATATATATGTTTTTATATGCATGTATATATAGCAAGCTACAGGGAAAAAGAGGATT
The DNA here is from genome assembly GCF_033978795.1 of Nerophis ophidion. Lineage (NCBI taxonomy): Eukaryota > Metazoa > Chordata > Actinopteri > Syngnathiformes > Syngnathidae > Nerophis > Nerophis ophidion. Next base: position 44,301,911 of record NC_084626.1, read on the forward strand.
GTGTAGTCAAACAACAACAATCGTCTCCATTATCTGCTAAATCACGTTGAGTATTTGTGCTGCAGGACACAACCAAAGACAGAATAATCATCATATTTGTCGTCCGTCTCGATGCGAGCTTGTTATCTTCAAAATAACCCACTTGGATTGTAATGGCTGACGACTTGTTGAGCTGCAGAAGAAGAAGAAGCGCGTGCTTCCTGCCGCTGAAAGACATCAGCTCGTCATCTTGGCAGGAAAGCGCCACCGTCCATGTCCCCCGTTGCCATTATTTTAGGAATGATACAAGTTGCCTGCAGCTACAGCCTCCATGGAGCCAGCAGGCCTCCTCCGTCCGTCTGCACGCCTGCAATTACTACTTGCACTCCCTGTCAGACCGGCATGAGGGGGAATTGCTGCGCGCTCTGTAATTTTGCAACACTCTTCTTAATGGCCGGACTTTTTACACGCCTAATGACACATCCTCACATTTATTATCAGTGGTTTCAAGTCCGTGCAACCCCCCAACCCCCCCTTAAACAGCACATGATCCCACCCCTAAACTCCGCTGGCGCCAACAAAATCTGGGTTAGTGGTCTGCAAGCAATGGGCAACAGCTGTAGCAATACATTCCTCCAAACAACATGTGACAAGGTGGCATGGCGGACGCTGCCGGGCATGAGAGAAAAAAGTACGTTTGATAGCAAGCAAATCAATGTGAGGCACAAGGAATCCACCAGCAGATGCAAAAGAATAAACAATTTATTAAGTTATGTCACAAATATAGTCATAATATAAAAGGAGGATATTTTGTCCAAAATATACATTATTTTACAGTACGCCCTTGCAAAGGGGATCATTACAACAACAGTGCTGTTTTTTTTCTTTCTTGGTCTTGTTTAAATGCTGTTGTTTTTCATATTTACAAAGAGCACTTTTTAGTCCGACATCATTCTTCTCACAAAGATCAGCAATATTCTTGTTTGCAGAACAAGATGTCGTTTTTTTTTTGGAGGGGTTTGGGTCTTTTGATTTTGTCAGGGTTATGGAAAAAAAAATACAGTTGTCCACTCTAGTGGACGCTTTGGGAGGTTAAAATGTCAACAATGGGTCCGTTTTGTTCAAGTTCTCTATGACAGCAGCACTCGGGTGTTTTTATTATATTTAGTTTTCTGAAAAAATAGTTCTGTTATGTAAATGAAAAATGTCCACTGCAGTGGACACGTTAGAAGGTAAAAAAATGTTTTTACGCTTGTCCAAGATCCTCTATTTAACAAGAGCACTCTCTTCTTTTTATAAGTATATTTGATTTTCTGCAAAAATAGTTCTGTTATGTAAATGAAAAATGTCCACTGCAGTGGACACATTAGAAGGTAATAAAAATGTGTTTACGCTTGTCCAAGATCCTCTAATTAAAAAGAGCACTCTCGTGTTTTTATTAGTATATTTAATTTTTTGCAAAAATAGTTCTATTATGTAAATGAAAAATGTCCACTCCAGTGGACGCGGTAGGAGGTAAAAAAAAAAAAAATGTGTTCACACTTGTCCAAGATCCTCTATTTGACAAGAGCACTGTAGTGTTTTTATTGTTATGTTTATTTTATGCAAATGTCCACTGCAGTGGACACATTAGAAGGTAAAAAAAAAAAAAAATGTGTTTACGCTTGTCCAAGATCCTCTATTTAACAAGAGCACTCTCTTCTTTTTATAAGTATATTTGATTTTCTGCAAAAATAGTTCTGTTATGTAAATGAAAAATGTCCACTGCAGTGGACACGGTGGAGGTAAAAAAAAAATGTGTTCACGCTTGTCCAAGATCCTCTATTTGGCAAGAAAACGCTCATGTTTTTATAATTATGTTGCATTATCTACAAAAATAGTTCTGTTATGTAAATTAAAAATGTCCACTTCAGTGGACACGGTAGGAGGTAAAAAAAAAAAATGTGTTCACGCTTGTCCAAGATCCTCTATTTGACAAGAGCACTGTAGTGTTTTTATTATTATGTTAAATTTTCTGCAAATGTCCACTGCAGTGGACACGGTAAGAGGTAAAAAAAAATGTGTTTACGCTTGTCCAAGATCCTCTATTTAAGAAGAGCACTATAGTGTTTTTATTATTGTGTTTAATTTTCTGCAAAATTAGTGCTGTTATGTAAATGAAAAATGTCCACTGTAGTGGACACGTTAGGAGGTAAAAAATGTGTTTACGCTTGTCCAAGATCCTCTATTTGACAAGAGCACTCTCGTGTTTTAATTATTGTATTTAACCGTCTGCAAAAATAGTTCTATTATTTAAATGAAAAGTGTCCACTGCACTATGTGTTTACGCTTGTCCAAGATCCTCTATTTGACAAGAGCACTGTAGTGTTTTTAGCAAAAGTAGTAGGTAAATGAAAAATGTCCACTCCAGTGGACATTTTTGGAGGTTAAGAATATTGTTGACACTTGTCTAAGATCCTCTATTTAACAAGAGCACGGTAGTGTTTTTATTATCATATTTAATTTTGTGCAGAAATTGTAGGTCCTGCGATGAGGTGGCGACTTGTCCAGGGTGTACCCCGCCTTCCGCCCGATTGTAGCTGAGATAGGCGCCAGCGCCCCCCGCGACCCCGAAAGGGAATAAGTGGTAGAAAATGGATGGATGGATGGATGGATGGAAATTGTAGGTGAATGAAAAATGTCCACTACAGTGGACACGTTAGGAGGTAAAAAGATGTCTTTTACGCTTGTCCAAGATCCTCTATTTGACAAGAGCACTGTAGTGTTTTTATTATCATGTTTAATTTTCTGCAAAATAGTTAGTAAATGAAAAATGCAGTGGACACATTTGTAGGTAAAAAAAAAAAAAGTTTACATTTGTCCTAGATCCTCTATTTAACAAGAGCACTGTAGTGTTTTTATTATTATGTTTAATTTTCTGCAAAAATAGTTCTGTTGTGTAAATGAAAAATGTCCACTGAAGAGGACACGTTAGGAGGTTAAAAATAATGTGTTTATGCTTGTCCAAGATCCTCTATTTTTAATAAGAGCACTGTAGTATTTTTGTTATTATATTTCATTTTCTGCAAAAATAGTTCTGTGCAAAAATGTCCACTGCAGGAGGTTAAAATATCACGGTGAAGAATCTTTTTTTCACACTTGTCCAAGATCCTCTATTTAACAAGAGCACTGTAGTGTTTTTATTATCATATTTAATTTTCTGCAAAAATAGTTAGTAAATGACAAATGTCCACTGCAGAGGACACTTAAGGAGGTTAAAATGTCACGGTAAAGGATCTTTTTTGACACTTGTCCAAGATCCTCTATTTGACAAGAGCTCTCTATTTTTTTTTTTTTTATTGTTGTATTTAATTTTCTGCAAAAATAGTTCTGTTATGTAAATAAAAAAGTGTCCACTGCAGTAGATGCATTAGGAGGTAAAAAAAAAAAAAGTGTTTATGCTTGTCCAAGATCCTCTATTTGACAAGAGCCCTCTAGTTTTTTTTTTTGTATTTAATTTTCTGCAAAATTAGTTCTGTTATGTAAATGAAAATGTGTCCAATGCAGTGGAAGTGTTAGGAAGTCAAATATATTTACGCTTGTCCAAGATCCTCTATTCGACAAGAGCACTCTAGTGTTATAATTATTGTATTTAATTGCCTGCAAAAAATAGTTACGTTCGCTGCAGTGGACACTTTTTGACACAGTAAAGATCTGCCACTTTTTTGACACTTGTCCAAGATCCTCTATATGACAGGAGTGCTTTGTTTTTTTGTTTTTTTTGTTATTATATTTAATTTTGTGCAAAAATAGTCCTGTTATGTAAATGAAAATGGACGCATTAGGAGGTAAAAATGTGTTCACGGTTGTCCAAGATCCTCTATTTAACAAGCGCCCTCTCGTGCTTTAATTATTGTATTTAACTGTCTGCAAAAATAGTTCTGTAATTTAAATGAAAAGTGTCCACTGCAGTGGACGCTTTAGGACGTAAAAATGTGTTTACCCCTATCCAAGATCCTCTATTTGACAAGAGCACTGTAAGGTTTTTATTATTATATTTAATGTTTTGCAAAAAATAGTAGGTAAATGAAAAATGTCCAATGCAGTGGACACGTTAAAAGGTAAAAATAAATAAATTGTTTACGCTTATCCAAGATCCTTTATTTAACAAGAGCACTGTAGTGTTTTTATTCCATCCATCCATCCATTTCCTACCGCTTTGGGGTCACAGGGAGCGCTGGTTAATTTTCAGCAAAAATAGTTAGTAAATGAAAAATGTCCACCACAGAGGACACTTTAGGAGGTTAAAATGTCACAGTAAAGGATCTTTTTGACGCTTGTCCGAGATCCTCTATTTGACAGGAGCACTCTCGAGTGTTTTTTTTTTAACTGTATTTAATTTTAATTCCGTGCAAATGAAAAGTGGACACTGGCAGTGGACACTTTATGTCAGGGAAAAGATCTGCCACTTGTCCAAGATCCTCTATACGACAAGAGCACTGTTGTGTTTTAATTATTGTATTCAATTGTCTGCAAAAAATAGTTACGTTCGCTGCAGTGGACACTTTTTGTCACAGTAAAGATCTGACACTTTTTTGACACTTGTCCAAGATCCTCTAAATGACAGGAGTGCTTCGTTTTTTTGTTTTTTTTTGTTATTAAATTTAATTTTGTGCAAAAATAGTCCTGTTATGTAAATGAAAATGGACGCATTAGGAGGTAAAAATGTGTTCACGCTTGTCCAAGATCCTCTATTTGACAAGAGCACTGTAAGGTTTTTATTATTATATTTAATGTTTTGCAAAAAATAGTAGGTCAATGAAAAATGTCCACTGCAGTGGACACGTTAAAAGGTAAAAAAAAAATAGTTTACCCTTGTCCAAGATCCTCTATTTAACAAGAGCACTGTAGTGTTTTTATCCCGTCCATCCATCCATTTCCTACCGCTTTGGGGTCACAGGGAGCGCTAGTTAATTTTCAGCAAAAATAGTTAGTAAATGAAAAATGTCCACCACAGAAGACACTTTAGGAGGTTAAAATGTCACGGTAAAGGATCTTTTTGACGCTTGTCCGAGATCCTCTATTTGACAGGAGCACTCTCGAGTGTTTAAAAAAAAAAAAAAAAAAATCGTATTTAATTTGAATTCCGTGCAAATGAAAAGTGGACACTGGCAGTGGACGCTTTATGTCACGGAAAAGATCTGCCACTTGTCCAAGATCCTCTATACGACAGGAGCGCTTTGGTGTTTTAGATTTAATTTTCTGCAACAAAAAAAAATAGTAAGTAAATGCAAAATGTCCACTACAGGCCTTTAGAGGTGAAAATATGTTGATGTTTTTACACTTAAGTGTTTTTATTCTATTTAATGTTATGTAAAAAATATGTCAATGAAAAATGTCCACCACAGAGGACACTTTAGGAGGTTAAAATGTCACGATAAAGGATCTTTTTGACGCTTGTCCAAGATCCTCTATATGACAGGAGTTCTTTGTTTTTTTGTTTTGTTTTTTTTGTTATTAGATTTAATTTTGTGCAAAAATAGTTCTGTTATTTAAATGAAAAGTGTCCACTGCAGTGGAAGCGTTAGGAGGTAAAAATGTGTTTACGCTTGTCCAAGATCCTCTATTTGACAAGAGCACTGTAAGGTTTTTATTATTACATTTAATGTTTTGCAAAAATAGTAGGTCAATGAAAAATGTCCACTGCAGTGGACACGTTAAAAGGTAAAAAAAAAAAATTGTTTACGCTTCTCCAAGATCCTCTATTTAACAAGAGCACTCTCGTGTTTTAATTATTGTATTTAACTGTCTGCAAAAATAGTTCTATTATTTAAATGAAAAGTGTCCACTGCACTATGTGTTTACGCCTGTCCAAGATCCTTTATTTGACAAGAGCACTGTAAGGTTTTTATTATTATGTTTAATTTTCTGCAAAAATAGGTAAATGAAAAATGTCCACTGCAGTGGACATGTTAAAAGGTAAAAAAAAAAAAGGTTTACGCTTGTCCAAGATCCTTTATTTTACAAGAGCACTCTCGTGTTTTTATTCCATCCATCCATCCATTTCCTACCGCTTTAGGGTCACAGGGGGCGATGGTTAATTTTCAGCAAAAATAGTGAGTAAATGAAAAATGTCCACCACAGAGGACACTTTAGGAGGTTAAAATGTCACGGTAAGGATCTTTTTGACGCTTGTCCGAGATCCTCTATTTGACAGGAGCACTCTCGAGTGTTTTTTTTTTAACCGTATTTAATTTTAATTCCGTGCAAATGAAAAGTGGACACTGCAGTGGACGCTTTATGTCACGGAAAAGATCTGCCACTTGTCCAAGATCCTCTATACGACAGGAGTGCTTTGGTGTTTTAGATTTAATTTTATGCCTTTAGAGGTGAACATATTCTGATGTTTTTACACTTAAGTGTTTTTATTCTATTTAATGTCATGTAAAAAATATGTCAATGACAAATGTCCACTGCAGTGGACGTAGAGCCCGTCCAAGTTCTTCTGTGTAAAAGGAGTGTTTTAATTTGATCCCTTTTTAAATTGGGCTCTGACGTTTATGAACGCGTGAGGGGAAGAGTGTCCCTTTTTCCTGGAAGAAGACGCATGTGGTTTTAGGAACTTACTGGCCAAGTGGGGGTCCTCCGTGCTGAAAGTCCCGAGTGTCCCCCCCCCAGTCAGGCCAGGTGGTACATGCTGTATCCCACGTGCGCGGCGTACAGTCCCACCGGGGACACCGGCAGCGAGTGCCGCTGGAAGGCGTGCGAGGCCGCGTAAGAGGCCGGGACGTGCGCGCCGTGCAGCGGGAAGGAAATCCCAAAAGCGGGCGGCAACATGGGCTTGGCTGCCATTTTCAGTTTCTCCAGTTCGGCCTCCTGCAGCCGCTTGGCCTTGGCCCTGCGGTTCTGGAACCAGATCTTGACCTGGGTCTCGGTCAGGCTGAGGGAGCTGGAGAACTCGGCGCGCTCGGCGATGGAGAGGTACTGCTTCTGCCGGAACTTGCGCTCCAGGGCCAGCAGCTGGGACGTGGTGAAGGGCGTGCGCGGCTTCCGGTTGGTCTTGTGCTTCCGCAGCGGACACGCCGGGGGACTCAACCTTCCTGCGGGACAAAACACAGTCCTGTCGGTCAACGGAGCAGCGGAGACGCGCGTAACGCGTGCGTCAGGGCGACGCAGGCCGCGCGTAACGCGTGCGTCAGGGCGACCCTCTTCGCGCGCGTATAGCTCAGTGCCAGCAACTTGAGGGTTCCAGGTTCGATCCCCACTTCCGCCATCCTAGTCACTGCTGTTGTGTCCTTGAGCAAGACACTTTAACCCCCGGTTTCACCCACACTGCTTTAAGTGTAACTTATGTCAAGCGCAGAAAAGCGCTATATAAAAAAAATTCACTTCACTTTACTTCACTCAACGCATGCGCAAGGGCGACGCATGCCGCGCGTGGCGCGTGCGTCAGAGCGACCCAGGCCGCGCGCGTTATGACGACGCAGGCCGTGCCTAACGCGTGCGTCGGGGCGATCCAGGCCGCATTGTAAGCCGGTATAGCTCGGTTGGGGGAGTAGCCGTGCCAGCAACTTTGAGTCTCTAGAGAAAAGCGCTACATAAAAATAATTCACTTCACTTCACTCAGCGCCTGCGCAAGGGCGACGCAGGCCGCGCGTAACGCGTGCGTCATGGCGACCCAGGTCGCGCGCGCTATGACGACGCAGGCCGCGCCTAACGCGTGCGTCGGGGCTCGGTTATAGCTCGGTTGGTAGAGTGGCCGTGCCAGCAACTTGAGGGTTCCAGGTTCGATCCCCACTTCCGCCATCCTAGTCACTGCCGTTGTGTCCTTGGGCAAGACAATTTACCCGCTGCTTTAATTGTAACATATATTCTCACTATGTAAAGCGCTTTGAGTCACTAGAGAAAAGCGCTATATAAAAATAATTCACCTCACTTCACTCAACGCCTGCGCAAGGGCGACACAGGCCGCGCGTGACTCGTGCGTCAGGGCGACCCAGGTCGCGCGTGTTATGACGACACAGGCCGCGCGTAACGCGTGCGCCAGGGCGACCCAGTTCGCGCGCGTCTGGGACTAGCAGAAAAGTGCGTAGCGCGTGCGTCAGGGCGACCCAGGCCGCGCGCGTCAGGGGCGAGCAGAGCCGCGTGTAGCGTGTGCGTCAGGGCGACCAAGGCCGCGCGTAACGCCTGCGTCGGGGCGATCCAGGCCGGTATAGCTCGGTTGGTAGAGTAGCCGTGCCGGCAACTTGAGGGTTCCAGGTTCGATCCCCACTTCCGCCATTCTAGTCACTGCCGTTGTGTCCTTGGGCAAGACATTTTACCCACGCTGCTTTAGATGTAACTTAGATATTGGGTTTCACTATGTAAAGCGCTTTGAGTCACTAGAGAAAAGCGCTATGTAAAAATAATTCACTTCACTTCACTCAACGCCTGCGCAAGGGCGACCCATGCCGCGCACAACGCGCGCGTCAGGGGCGAGCAGAGCCGCGCGTAACGGCGGCAGACTTACGAGGAGGCGTCGGGGAAAAAGTCTGCATCCAGGACGTCGTCTCCTGGCCGTCGGGACTCCCGGGCTTGACCAGCGCGTCTTCCGGCAGGTTGATGACGGAAAAAGAGGAGCTGCTGATGGGCGTCGCGTCCAAGCCCCCGAAGCGGATCCCCAGCCCGGCTCCGTCCGGCGAAGGCGCCTCTCGGCTGGGCTTCCTGTCCGCCATCAGAGCCTCCACGCTGAAGGGCAGGATGGAGACTTTGGGCTTGCCGGCGTCCTCCAGGCTGGTCTGCATGGCGACGACCTGCGCCGAGGGCGGATCTTCAGTCTTGGTCACGGCTGACATGCACGGCGACGATGGGGCCATGCAGGGGCGGACGATACTTGTCGGAAAGAGAGCGAGTCGACGGGAGGAAGCAAGCTGCGTCAAAGTGTCGGCGTCCTCATCTTTGTGGGCAGCGCAGAGAGCAGAGCGCCGCTTTAAAGGCAGAAGTGGGGAGGGACGGCAGCCAATCACAGAAGACTTGGGAGGGACGGAGGACCAATAGGAACACATCTCTCTTTTTTTCCCCCTTCTGGGATACACTTTCAAATAAAGTCACACAACAGACAACTTGTACTATTGTCATCATCGTTTTGGAGTACAAATATCATCTATAATCTTACAACTTGTACTATTGTCATCATATTTAACATTTTAATAGAAATATAATCTTACAACTTGTACTATTGTCATCATATTTGCCATTTTGATAGAAATATAATCTTACAACTTGTACTATTGTCATCCTATTTACCATTTTAATAGAAATATAAACTTACAACTTGTACTATTGTCATATTTTTTACCATTTTAATAGAAATATAATCTTGCAGCTAGTACTATTGTCATCATTTTCACTAATTTAATAGAAATATAATCTTACAATTTTCCCTATTGTCATCATATTTACCATTTTAATACAAATATAATTTCACAACTTGTACTATTGTCACCTTTTTTACTATTTTAATAGAAAAATAATCTTACATTTTTCACTATTGTAATCATATTTACCATTTTAATACAAATATAATCTTACAACTTGTACTATTGTCATCATATTTGCCATTTTGATAGAAATATAATCTTACAACTTGTACTATTGTCATCCTATTTACCATTTTAATAGAAATATAAACTTACAACTTGTACTATTATCATCATGCTTACCATTTTAATAGAAATATAATCTTACAACTTGTACTATTGTCATCGTTTTCACTATTTTAATAGAAATATAATCTTACAATTTGTACTATTGTCATCATATTTACCATTTTAATTGAAACATAATCTTACAATTTGTACTATTGTCATCATATTTACCATTTTAATACAAATATAATCTTACAACTTGTACCATTGTCATATTTTTTACCATTTTAATAGAAATATAATCTTGCAGCTAGTACTATTGTCATCATTTTCACTAATTTAATAGAAATATAATCTTACAATTTTCACTATTGTCATCATATTTACCATTTTAATTGAAATATAATCTTACAATTTGTACTATTGTCATCATATTTACCATTTTAATAGAAATATAATCTTAGAATTTGTACTATTGTTAATCTTACAATTTGTACTATTGTCATCATGGTTATCATTTTAATCGAACTTGTACTGTTGTCATCATGTTGACCATTTTAATAGAAATATGATAAATAATCTTACAGCTTGTACTATTGTCATCATGTTCACCATTTTAACAGAAATATGATGTATTGTCTTACAATTTGTACTATTGTCATCATTTCACCATTTTAATACAAATACATTCTTACAGCTTGTACTATTGTCATCATAATTACATCCATCCATCCATCCATCCATTTTCTACCGCTTATTCCCTTTTGGGGTCGCGGGGGCGCTGGCGCCTATCTCAGCTAATTGTAATGAAAAATGATCAATTATATTACAACTTGTACTATTGTCATCATTTCACCATTTTAATACAAATACATTCATTGTCATCATAATTATAATTGTAATAGAAATATGATCAATCATATTACAACTTGTACTATTGTCATCATCATCATGTAATATAAATATGAAATATAATCTTTCTTACACCACCCAAATATATAATACATATATTGATAACAACTACTGCATTTTATATTATTCACTCTTTTATTACAGGCAAATGATTTGCCATTTGCCGCATTTTAAAATTTTATTTCTAAAAACTTCCCTGGATTTAA
>NC_084626.1:44317612-44320112 GCF_033978795.1 Nerophis ophidion
AGAGAAGGTAGGTAGTGTGCGGGTAAAGATATGTTGACTGGGTGAAAGAAGGAGGCACCAGTTTGACTCCAGGATACAGAGAAGGTAGGTAAAGTGCAGGTAAAGATATGTTGAATGGGTAAAGGCAGGAAACACCAGAAAAAGTCAGTCCCGTCCATCGCTGCTTGTAGCTTTAATTATTATTATATTTTTATGGAATGAAATACATTGTAAAGTTCCCTCATGTTGGTCGGTTGGGAGGTGAAAGTGTTTACAAAAGTTTGAATATGATATTTGACATATTGTCATTCTTCTTTACAACTTGCCCGAAAAGGATTCGTTAGAAGCTCAGCAGCACTCGGTGGAAAATAAAAAGTGTCTTTGATGCAACTTAAAACAGACATTTTCCAATAAATGTTTGCAAGTTTTAGATAACTGTTTTTAATTTGGGAAAAAAAACGTTGCGTAAATAAATTGGTGATGAGTTGAAGATGCAACTTGGATGAGGTTTATTAAACATGAAAAAAGGCAGCGAATGAATTAAAGGTATTTTAGAGGTTAGTAAAACTTTGTGTAATTAAGTTGGTGTTGATTGAAGATGCAACAAAGTTAAGTTAAAATTGGCCCAAAATTAAGTCGGATAAACATTATTTTTTTTTATTTTAACTTATATATATTTTAATTAGATCTATCTAATTTGCTGTCTTCTTTGAAAGAATTGTTGCAATATTTTCCAACCTATATATATATATATATATGTATATATATATATATATATATATATATATATATATATATATATATATATATATATACATATACATTTTTATTAGGTGTAAAAAAAAAAAAGGTTGGAAAATATTGCAACAATTTTTGTGTGTGTGTGTATAATATATATATCTATATATATACATATATATATATACATATGTGTGTGTATATAATATATATATATATATATATATACATACATACATATATATATATATATGTATATATAAATATATATATATATATATAATACACACACACACACAAACGCACACACACACACGCATGCACGCACACACTCACACACACACACACACTTCAGGAGATTTCCTTCAGAAAAATCTATGTGTGCGTGTATATATATATGTATATATATATATATATATATATATATATATTTATGTGTGTGTATATGTATGTATGTATGTATGTATATAATTTATTACTATCATTTTTAGCTACAAAAACAAAAACGAAACAAAAAAAATAAAAAAAATAAAATATATATACAAATATATAATTTATTTAATTTTTTGGTTAAAAAATATAATAAAAACAAATACAAAAATAAATATATACATATATATATTTTTTATATTTAAATTTTTTTTTTTTTTTAATTTTTGTTGTTTTTTTAACAAAAAAAGACCAAAAAATACAAAAAATAATTTATACACGTATATTTTTTAATTTTTTCGATTTTTTTAATTAAGTTTTTAAATTAGGTGTAGACAAATTGGTTGGAATTAAAAAGGAAAGAAGTCAGCAAATTAAAAGGTAAATGGGGACGTCGTGGCGCAGTTGGGAGAGTGGCTGTGCCAGCAACCTGAGGGTTCCTGGTTCAATCCCCACCTTCTACCATCCTAGTCACGTCCATTGTGTCGTTGAGCAAGACACTTCACCCTTGCTCCTGATGGGTCAGGGTGAGCGCCTTGCATGGCAGCTCCCGCCATCAGTGTGTGAATGTGTGTGTGAATGGGTGAATGTGGAAGTAGTGTCAAAGCGCTCTGAGTACCTTGAAGGTAGAAACGCACTACACAATTATAACCCATTTACCATTTACAATGTATCAATATTTGTTGTGTACTAAAACTGCTATCATAGTTTTATATATTGCAGCTGTTGATGTACAGTTGTGGTCAAAAGTTGTAAAGGACATCATGTCATGGCTGTCTTGAGTTTCCAACTCTTATTTTTTTGTGATAGAGTGATTGGAGCACATACTTGTTTTTCTGACATCACATGAACAAAGATAAGACCTTCTGGAGGAAAGATCCGTGGTAAGATGAAACAAAAATGGAACTGTTTGGCCACACTACCCAGCAATGTGTTTGAAGGAGAAAAGGTGAGGCCTTTAATGCCAGGAACACCACACCTACCATCAAGCATGGTGGTAGTAGTATTATGCTCTAGGCCTGTTTTGCTGCCAATGGAACTGGTGCTTTACAGAGAGTAAATGGGACCATGAAAAAAGGAGGATTACCTCCAAATTCTTCAGGACAATCTAAAGTCATCAGCCCGGAGGTTGGGTCTTGGGCGCAGTTGGGTGTTCCAATGATGGACCACAAAAGAAGTCCTGTTCGGCATGTGGAGCATCAAGACCATGGAGATCCTGCTGCAACTAATGTGGGCGGAGCTGAGATACAAAACCACTCCCACTTCTTCTTAGAGCGCCTTTGATTCGCAGCCAAGAGGCAGGCGAAACACAAAGGATCTTTGTTGCCTCCTCTCGGAGTTGTCTTGACCCCTT